>NW_027477629.1:0-62932 GCF_051020955.1 Megalopta genalis | reverse complement strand
AAATAAAGGCGAAACAAACGAGTTTGCTTCAAATTCAAGCGAAACACATGATTTACCTTCAAATTAATGCAAAGTAGAAGGCTTATCTTCCAAGCCATGTGACATAAATGATTTAGCTTCAAATACTTGCGATATAATTGATATAGCTTCAAATGCAGGCTAAACATACGAGTTAGCTTCAAATCTGTGCGAAACACATGGTTTAGCTTCAAATCCATGCGAACCACATGATTTAGTTTCAAATCAATGTGAAGTAGAAGTCTTAGCTTCAAATCCATGCGAAACACATGATTTAGTTTCAAATCAATGCGAAGCAGAAGGCTTAGCTTCTAAAAAAATCAATGCGAAGCAGAAGGCTTAGCTTCAAATCCAAGCGAAACTAATGATTTAGTTTCACATACTTGCGATATAAATGATATAGCTTCAAATACAGGCGAAACAAACGAGTTAGCTTCAAATCCAAGCGAAATACATGATTTACCCTCAAATTAATGCGAAGTAGAAGGCTTATCCTCAAAGTCATGCGACACAAATGATTTAGCTTCAAATACTTGCGATATAATTGATATAGCTTCAAATGCATGCGAAACAAACGAGTTAGCTTCAAATCCAAGTGAAACACATGATTTAGTTCCAAATCAATGCGAAGTAGAAGGCTTAGCTTCAAATCCATGCGACACAAATGATTTAGCTTCAAATACTTGCGATAGAAGTGATATAGCTTCAATGCAGGCGAAACAAACGAGTTAGATTCAAAGCCATGCGACACAAATGATTTAGCTTCAAATACTTGCGATATAATTGATACAGCATCAAATGCAGGCGAAACAAACGAGTTAGCTTCAAATCCAAGCGAAACACATGATTTAGTTACAAATCAGTGCGATGTAGAAGCCTTAGCTTCAACTCCATGCGAAACAAATGAGTTAGCTTCACAGACTTGCGATATAAATGATATAGCTTCAAATAAGGGCGAAACAAACGAGTTAGCATCAAATCTGTGCGAAAAACATGATTTAGCTTCAAATTCATGCGAAACACATGGTTTAGCTTCATATTCTTGCGAAACAAATGGTTTAGATTCAGATAATTGTGATAAACATGATTTAGCTTGAAATGCTGGCGAATCAAACGAGTTACCTTCAAATCCAAGCGAAACACATGATATACCTTCAAATTAATGCAAAGTAGATGGCTTATCTTCATAGACATGCGATACAAATGATTTAGCTTCAAATACTTGTGATATAATAAATATAGCTTCAAATGCAGGCGAAACAAACGAGTTAGCTTCAAATCCAAGCGAAACAGATGATTTAGTTTCAAATCAATGCGAAGTAGATGGGTTAACTTCAAATCCATGCGAAACAAATGATTTAGCTTCAAATACTTGCGACGTAAATGATATAGCTTCAAATGCAGGCGAAACAAACCAGGTAGCTTCAATTCCATGCGAAACACATGATTTAGCTTAAAATTCATACGAATCAAATGATTTAGCTTCAAATACTTGCGATATAAACGATATACCTTCAAATGTAGGCAAAACAAACGAGTTAGCTTCAAATCCATGCGGAACACATGATTTAGCTTCAAATCAATGCGAAGCACATGGTTTAGCTTCATATGCTTGCGAAACAAGTGGCTTAGCTTCAGATACTTGTGATAAACACGATTTAGCTTCAACTGCATGCGAAACAAACGCGTTAGTTTAAAATCCAAGCGAAATACACGATTTAGCTTCAAATCAATGCGAAGTAGAAGGCTTAGCTTCAAATCGATGCCATACGAATGATTTAGCTTCAAATACCTGCGATAGAAGTAATATAGCTTCAAATGCAGGCGAAACAAACGAGTTAGCTTCAAGTCTATGCGAAACACATGATTTAGCTTCAAATTCATGCGAAACACGTGGTTTAGCTTCATATTGTTGCGAAACAAATGGTTTAGATTCAGATACTTGTGATAAACATGATTTAGCTTCAAATGCAGGCGAAGCAAACGAGTTAGTTTCAAATCCATGCGAAACACATGATTTAGCTTCAAATCCAAGCGAAACACATGGTTTAGCTTCATATTCTTGCGAAACAAATGGTTTAGCTTCATATACTTGTGATAAACATGATTTAGCTTCAACCGCATGCGAAACAAACGAGTTAGCTTTAAAACCAAGCGAAACACATGATTTAGCTTCAAATCAGTGCGATGTAGAAGGCTCAGCTTCATATCCATGCGAATCAAATGACTTAGCTTCAAATACTTGCGATATATGTGTTATAGCTTCAAATGCAGGCAAAACAAACGAGTTAGTTTCAAATCCAAGCGAAACACATGATTTACCTTCAAATTAATATAAAGTAGAAGGCTTATATTCAAAACCATGCGACACAAATGATTTAGCTTCAAATACTTGCGATATAATTGATATAGCTTCAAATGCAGGCGAAACAAACGAGTCAGCTTCAAGTCTATGCGAAACTCATGATTTAGCTTCAAATCCAAGCGATACACATGGTTTAGCGTCATATTCTTGCGACACATATGGTTTAGCTTCATATACTTGTGATAAACTTGATTTAGCTTCATCCGCATGCGAAACAAACGAGCTAGCTTTAAAACCATGCCAAACACATGATTTAGTATCAAATCAATGCGAAGTAGAAGCCTTAGCTTCAACTCCATGCGAAACAAATGATTTAGCTTCACAGACTTGCGATATAAATGATATAGCTTCAAATAAGAGCGAAACAAACGAGTTAGCTTCAAATCTGTGCGAAACACATGATTTACATTCAAATTAATGCGAATTAGAAGGCTTATCCTCAAAGCCATGCGACACAAACGATTCTGCTTCAAATACTTGCGATATGATTGATTTAGCTTCAAATGCAGGCGAAGCAAACGAGTTAGCTTCAAATCCAAGCGAAACACATGGTTTAGTTTCAAATCAATGCGAAGTAGAAGGCTTATCCTCAAAGCCATGCAACACAAATGATTGTGCTTCAAATACTTGCAATATAATTGATATAGCATCGAATGCAGGCGAAACAAACGAGTCAGCTTCAAATCTGTGCGAAACACATGATTTAGCGTCAAATTAATGCGAAGTAGAAGGCTTAGCTTCAAAGCCATGCGACACAAATGATTTAGCTTCAAATACTTGCGATAGAAGTGATATAGCTTCAATGCAGGCGAAACAAACGAGTAAGCTTCAAAGCCATGCGACACAAATGATTTAGCTTCAAATACTTGCGATATAATTGATACAGCATCAAATGCAGGCGAAACAAGCGAGTTAGCTTCAAATCCAAGCGAAACACATGATTTAGTGTCAAATCAATGCGAAGTAGAAGCCTTAGCTTCAACTCCATGCGAAACAAATGATTTAGCTTCACAGACTTGCGATATAAATGATATAGATTCAAATGCAGGCGAAACAAACGAGTTAGCTTCAAATCTGTGCGAAACACATGATTTAGCTTCAAATACATGCGAAACACATGATTTTGTTTCACATCAATGCGAAGTAGTAGACATAGCTTCATATCCATGCGAAACAAATGATTTAGCTTCACATACTTGCGGTATAAATGATATAGCCTCAAATGCAGGCGAAACAAACGAGTTAGCTTCAAATCCATGCGACACAAATGATTTAGCTTCAAATCCATGCGAAACACATGATTTTGTTTCACATCAATGCGAAGTAGTAGACATAGCTTCATATCCATGCGAAACAATTGATTCAGCTTCACATACTTGCGATATAAATGATATAGCCTCAAATGCAGGCGAAACAAACGAGTTAGCTTCAAATCCCAGCGAAACACATGGTTTAGTTTCAAATCAATGCGAAGTAGAATGCTTAGCTTCACATACATGAGAAACAAGTGATTTAGCTTCAGATAATTGCGATATAATTGATAAAGCTTCAAATGCAGGCGAAACAAACGATTTAGCTTCAAAGCCATGCGACACAAATGATTTAGCTGCAAATACTTGCGATATAATTGATACAGCATCAAATGCAGGCGAAACAAACAAGTTAGCTTCAAATCTGTGCGAAACACATGATTTAGCTTCAAATTCATGCGAAGCACATGGTTTAGCTTCATATTCTTGCAAAACAAATGGTTTAGATTCAGATACTTGTGATAAACATGATTTAGCTTCAAATGCAGTCGAAACAAACGAGTTAATTTCAAATCCATTCGAAACACATGATTTACCTTCAAATCCATGCGAAACACATGATTTAGATACAAATCAATGCGAAGTAGTAGGCATAGCTTCATATCCATGCGAAACAAATGATTTAGTTTCACATACTTGCGATATAAATAATATAGCTTCAAATGCAGGCGAAACAAACGACTTAGCTTCAAATCCAAGCGAAACACACGATTTACCTTCAAATTAATGCGAAGTAGAAGGCTTATCCTCAAAGCCATGCGACACAAATGATTCAGATTCAAATACTTGCGATATAATTGATATAGCTTCAAATGCAGGCGAAACAAACGAGTTAGTTTCAAATCGAAAGCGAAACACATGGTTTAGCTTCATATTCTTGCGAAACAAATGGTTTAGCTTCATATACTTGCGATATAAATGATATAGCTTCAAATGCATGCGAAACAAACGAGTTAGCTTCAAATCCAAGCGAAACACATGGTTTAGTTTCAAATCAATGAGAAGCAGAAGGCTTAGCTTCATATCCATGCGAAACACATGATTTACCTTCAAATTAATGCAAAGAGGATGGCTTATCTTCAAAGCCATGCGACACAAATGATTTAGTTTCAAATTCATGCGAAACACATGGTTTAGCTTCAAATCAAAGCGAAACAAATGATTTAGCTTCAAATCAATGCGATGTAGAAGGCTTATCCTCAAAGCCATGCGACACAAATGATTCAGATTCAAATACTTGCGATATAATTGATATAGCTTAAAATGCAGGCGAAACATCGAGTTAGTTTCAAATCCAAGCGAAACCCCTTGATTTAACTTCAAATCCATGCGAAACACATGATTTAGATTCAAATCAATGCGAAACACATGGTTTAGCTTCATATTGTTGCGAAACAAATGGTTTAGATTCAGATAGTTGTGATAAACATGATTTAGCTTCAAATGCAGGCGAAACAAACGAGTTAGCTTCAAATCTGTGCGAAACACATGATTTAGCTTCAAATTAATGCAAAGAGGAAGGCTTATCTTCAAAGCCATGCAACACAAATGATTTAGCTTCAAATACTTGCAATAAAATTGATATAGCATCAAATGCAGGCGAAACAAACGAGTTAGCTTCAAAGCCATGCGACACAAATGAATTAGCTTCAAATCCATGCGAAACACATGATTTTGTTTCACATCAATGCGAAGTAGTAGACATAGCTTCATATCCATGCGAAACAATTGATTTAGCTTCACATACTTGCGATATAAATGATATAGCCTCAAATGCAGGCGAAACAAACGAGTTAGCTTCAAATCCCAGCGAAACACATGGTTTAGTTTCAAATCAATGCGAAGTAGAAGGCTTAGCTTCACATACATGAGAAACAAATGATTTAGCTTCATATAATTGCGATATAATTGATATAGCTTCAAATGCAGGCGAAACAAACGAGTTAGATTCAAATCCAAGCAAAACAGATGATTTAGTTTCAAATCAATGCGAAGTTGAAGGCTTAGCTTCAAATCCGTGCGACACAAATGATTTAGCTTCAAATACTTGCGATAGAAGTGATATAGCTTCAATGCAGGCGAAACAAACGAGTTAGCTTCAAAGCCATGCGACAGAAATGATTTAATTTCAAATACTTGCGATATAATTGATACAGCATCAAATGCAGGCGAAAAAAACGAGTTAGCTTCAAATCCAAGCGAAACACATGATTTAGTGTCAAATCAATGCGAAGTAGAAGCCTTAGCTTCAACTCCATGCGAACCAAATGATTTAGATTCACATACTTGCGATATAAATGATATAGCTTCAAATAAGGGCGAAACAAACGAGTTAGCTTCAAATCTGTGCGAAACACATGATTTATCTTCAAATCAATGCGAAGTAGAAGGCTTAGCTTATAACCCATGCGACACAAATGGTTTAGCTTCAAATATTTCTGATATACATGATTTAGCTTCAACTGCATGCGAAACAAACAACTTAGCTTCAAATCCAAGCGAAACACATGATTTAGTTTCAAATCAATGCGAAGTAGAAGGCTTAGCTTCAAATCCATGCGACACAAATGTTTTAGCTTCAAATACGTGCGATTTAAATGATATAGCTCCAAATGCAGGCGATACAAACGAGTTAGCTTCTAATCCATCCGAAACTCATGATTTTGCTTCAAATCAATGCGAACTAGATGTCTTAGCTTCTAATCCATGCGGAAAAAATGATTTAGCTTGAGATACTTGCGATATAAGTGATGTAGCATCAAATGCAGGCGAAACAATCGAGTTAGATTCAAATCCATGCAAAACACATGATTATGCTTCAAGACAATGCCACGTAGAAGGTTTAGCTTCAAATCAATGCGACACAAATGTTTTATATTCTGATACTATCGAAATAAGTGATATAGCTTCAAATGCAGACGAAACAAACCAGGTAGCTTCAATTCCATGCGAAACACATGATTTAGCTTAAAATTCATACGAAACAAATGATTTAGCTTCAAATACTTGCGATATGATTGATTTAGCTTCAAATGCAGGCGATGCAAACGAGTTAGCTTCAAATCCAAGCGAAACACATGGTTTAGTTTCAAATCAATGCGAGTTAGAAGGCTTATCCTCAAAGTCATGCGACAGAAATCGTTTAGCTTCAAATACTTGCGATATAATTGATAAAGCTTCAAATGCAGGCGAAACAAACGAGTTAGCTTCAAATCCAAGCGAAACAGATGATTTAGTTTCAAATCAATGCGAAGTAGAAGGCTTAGCTTGAAATCCATGCGACACAAATGATTTAGCTTCAAATACTTGCGATAGAAGTGATATAGCTTCAATGCAGGCGAAACAAACGAGTTAGCTTCAAAGCCATGCAACACAAATGATTTAGCTTCAAATACTTGCGATATAATTGATATAGCTTCAAATGCAGGCGAAACAAACGAGTTACCTTCAAATCCAAGCGAAACACATGATTTACCTTCAAATTAATGAATAGCAGGAGGCACATCTTCAAAGCCATGCGACACAAATGATTTAGCTTCAAATACTTGCGATATAATTGATATAGCTTCAAATGCAGGCAAAACAAACAAGTTAGCTTCAAATCTGTGCGAAACACATGATTTTGCTTCAAATCAATGCGAAGTAGAAGGAGTAGCTTCAAATCCATGCGAAACAAATGATTTAGCTTCACATACTTACGATATAAATGATATAGCTTCAAATAAAGGCGAAACAAACGAGTTCGCTTCAAATTCAAGCGAAACACATGATTTACCTTCAAATTAATGCAAAGTAGAAGGCTCATCTTCAAAGCCATGCGACACAAATGATTTAGCTTCAAATACTTGCGATATAATTGATATAGCTTCAAATGCAGGCGAAACAAACAAGTTAGCTTCAAATATGTGCGAAACACATGATTTAGCTTCAAATTGATACGAAACACATGGTTTAGCTTCATATTCTTGCAAAACAAATGGTTTAGATTCAGATACTTGTGATAAACATGATTTAGCTTCAAATCCAGGCGAAACAAACGAGTTAGTTTTAAATCCAAGCGAAACACATGGTTTAGCTTCATATTCTTGCGAAACAATTGGTTTAGCTTCATATACTTGCGATATAAATGATATAGCTTCAAATGGATGCGAAACAAACGAGTTAGCTTCAAATCCAAGCGAAACACATGATTTAGTTCCAAATCAATGCGAAGTAGAAGGCTTAGCTTCAAATCCATGCGATACGAATGATTTAGCTTCAAATACTTGCGATAGAAGTGATATAGCTTCAATGCAGACGAAACAAACGAGTTAGCTTCAAAGCCATTCAACACAAATGATTTAGCTTCCTATACTTGCGATATAAATGATATAGCTTCAAATGCATGCGAAACAAACGAGTTAGCTTCAAAGCAATGCAACACATATGATTTAGTGTCAAATCAATGCGAAGCAGAAGGCTTAGCTTCAAATCAATGCGAAGCAGAAGGCTTAGCTTCAAATCCAAGCGAAACTAATGATTTAGTTTCACATACTTGCGATATAAATGATATAGCTTCAAATACAGGCGAAACAAACGAGTTAGCTTCAAATCCAAGCGAAATACATGATTTACCCTCAAATTAATGCGAAGTAGAAGGCTTATCCTCAAAGTCATGCGACACAAATGATTTAGCTTCAAATACTTGCGATATAATTGATATAGCTTCAAATGCATGCGAAACAAACGAGTTAGCTTCAAATCCAAGTGAAACACATGATTTAGTTCCAAATCAATGCGAAGTAGAAGGCTTAGCTTCAAATCCATGCGACACAAATGATTTAGCTTCAAATACTTGCGATAGAAGTGATATAGCTTCAATGCAGGCGAAACAAACGAGTTAGATTCAAAGCCATGCGACACAAATGATTTAGCTTCAAATACTTGCGATATAATTGATACAGCATCAAATGCAGGCGAAACAAACGAGTTAGCTTCAAATCCAAGCGAAACACATGATTTAGTTACAAATCAATGCGATGTAGAAGCCTTAGCTTCAACTCCATGCGAAACAAATGATTTAGATTCACAGACTTGCGATATAAATGATATAGCTTCAAATAAGGGCGAAACAAACGAGTTAGCATCAAATCTGTGCGAAAAACATGATTTAGCTTCAAATTCATGCGAAACACATGGTTTAGCTTCATATTCTTGCGAAACAAATGGTTTAGATTCAGATAATTGTGATAAACATGATTTAGCTTGAAATGCTGGCGAATCAAACGAGTTACCTTCAAATCCAAGCGAAACACATGATATACCTTCAAATTAATGCAAAGTAGATGGCTTATCTTCATAGACATGCGATACAAATGATTTAGCTTCAAATACTTGTGATATAATAAATATAGCTTCAAATGCAGGCGAAACAAACGAGTTAGCTTCAAATCCAAGCGAAACAGATGATTTAGTTTCAAATCAATGCGAAGTAGATGGGTTAACTTCAAATCCATGCGAAACAAATGATTTAGCTTCAAATACTTGCGACGTAAATGATATAGCTTCAAATGCAGGCGAAACAAACCAGGTAGCTTCAATTCCATGCGAAACACATGATTTAGCTTAAAATTCATACGAATCAAATGATTTAGCTTCAAATACTTGCGATATAAACGATATACCTTCAAATGTAGGCAAAACAAACGAGTTAGCTTCAAATCCATGCGGAACACATGATTTAGCTTCAAATCAATGCGAAGCACATGGTTTAGCTTCATATGCTTGCGAAACAAGTGGCTTAGCTTCAGATACTTGTGATAAACACGATTTAGCTTCAACTGCATGCGAAACAAACGCGTTAGTTTAAAATCCAAGCGAAATACACGATTTAGCTTCAAATCAATGCGAAGTAGAAGGCTTAGCTTCAAATCGATGCCATACGAATGATTTAGCTTCAAATACCTGCGATAGAAGTAATATAGCTTCAAATGCAGGCGAAACAAACGAGTTAGCTTCAAGTCTATGCGAAACACATGATTTAGCTTCAAATTCATGCGAAACACGTGGTTTAGCTTCATATTGTTGCGAAACAAATGGTTTAGATTCAGATACTTGTGATAAACATGATTTAGCTTCAAATGCAGGCGAAGCAAACGAGTTAGTTTCAAATCCATGCGAAACACATGATTTAGCTTCAAATCCAAGCGAAACACATGGTTTAGCTTCATATTCTTGCGAAACAAATGGTTTAGCTTCATATACTTGTGATAAACATGATTTAGCTTCAACCGCATGCGAAACAAACGAGTTAGCTTTAAAACCAAGCGAAACACATGATTTAGCTTCAAATCAGTGCGATGTAGAAGGCTCAGCTTCATATCCATGCGAAACAAATGATTTAGCTTCACAGACTTGCGATATAAATGATATAGCTTCAAATAAGGGCGAAACAAACGAGTTAGCATCAAATCTGTGCGAAAAACATGATTTAGCTTCAAATTCATGCGAAACACATGGTTTAGCTTCATATTCTTGCGAAACAAATGGTTTAGATTCAGATAATTGTGATAAACATGATTTAGCTTGAAATGCTGGCGAATCAAACGAGTTACCTTCAAATCCAAGCGAAACACATGATATACCTTCAAATTAATGCAAAGTAGATGGCTTATCTTCATAGACATGCGATACAAATGATTTAGCTTCAAATACTTGTGATATAATAAATATAGCTTCAAATGCAGGCGAAACAAACGAGTTAGCTTCAAATCCAAGCGAAACAGATGATTTAGTTTCAAATCAATGCGAAGTAGATGGGTTAACTTCAAATCCATGCGAAACAAATGATTTAGCTTCAAATACTTGCGACGTAAATGATATAGCTTCAAATGCAGGCGAAACAAACCAGGTAGCTTCAATTCCATGCGAAACACATGATTTAGCTTAAAATTCATACGAATCAAATGATTTAGCTTCAAATACTTGCGATATAAACGATATACCTTCAAATGTAGGCAAAACAAACGAGTTAGCTTCAAATCCATGCGGAACACATGATTTAGCTTCAAATCAATGCGAAGCACATGGTTTAGCTTCATATGCTTGCGAAACAAGTGGCTTAGCTTCAGATACTTGTGATAAACACGATTTAGCTTCAACTGCATGCGAAACAAACGCGTTAGTTTAAAATCCAAGCGAAATACACGATTTAGCTTCAAATCAATGCGAAGTAGAAGGCTTAGCTTCAAATCGATGCCATACGAATGATTTAGCTTCAAATACCTGCGATAGAAGTAATATAGCTTCAAATGCAGGCGAAACAAACGAGTTAGCTTCAAGTCTATGCGAAACACATGATTTAGCTTCAAATTCATGCGAAACACGTGGTTTAGCTTCATATTGTTGCGAAACAAATGGTTTAGATTCAGATACTTGTGATAAACATGATTTAGCTTCAAATGCAGGCGAAGCAAACGAGTTAGTTTCAAATCCATGCGAAACACATGATTTAGCTTCAAATCCAAGCGAAACACATGGTTTAGCTTCATATTCTTGCGAAACAAATGGTTTAGCTTCATATACTTGTGATAAACATGATTTAGCTTCAACCGCATGCGAAACAAACGAGTTAGCTTTAAAACCAAGCGAAACACATGATTTAGCTTCAAATCAGTGCGATGTAGAAGGCTCAGCTTCATATCCATGCGAATCAAATGACTTAGCTTCAAATACTTGCGATATATGTGTTATAGCTTCAAATGCAGGCGAAACAAACGAGTTAGTTTCAAATCCAAGCGAAACACATGATTTACCTTCAAATTAATATAAAGTAGAAGGCTTATATTCAAAACCATGCGACACAAATGATTTAGCTTCAAATACTTGCGATATAATTGATATAGCTTCAAATGCAGGCGAAACAAACGAGTCAGCTTCAAGTCTATGCGAAACTCATGATTTAGCTTCAAATCCAAGCGATACACATGGTTTAGCGTCATATTCTTGCGACACATATGGTTTAGCTTCATATACTTGTGATAAACTTGATTTAGCTTCATCCGCATGCGAAACAAACGAGCTAGCTTTAAAACCATGCCAAACACATGATTTAGTATCAAATCAATGCGAAGTAGAAGCCTTAGCTTCAACTCCATGCGAAACAAATGATTTAGCTTCACAGACTTGCGATATAAATGATATAGCTTCAAATAAGAGCGAAACAAACGAGTTAGCTTCAAATCTGTGCGAAACACATGATTTACATTCAAATTAATGCGAATTAGAAGGCTTATCCTCAAAGCCATGCGACACAAACGATTCTGCTTCAAATACTTGCGATATGATTGATTTAGCTTCAAATGCAGGCGAAGCAAACGAGTTAGCTTCAAATCCAAGCGAAACACATGGTTTAGTTTCAAATCAATGCGAAGTAGAAGGCTTATCCTCAAAGCCATGCAACACAAATGATTGTGCTTCAAATACTTGCAATATAATTGATATAGCATCGAATGCAGGCGAAACAAACGAGTCAGCTTCAAATCTGTGCGAAACACATGATTTAGCGTCAAATTAATGCGAAGTAGAAGGCTTAGCTTCAAAGACATGCGACACAAATGATTTAGCTTCAAATACTTGCGATAGAAGTGATATAGCTTCAATGCAGGCGAAACAAACGAGTAAGCTTCAAAGCCATGCGACACAAATGATTTAGCTTCAAATACTTGCGATATAATTGATACAGCATCAAATGCAGGCGAAACAAGCGAGTTAGCTTCAAATCCAAGCGAAACACATGATTTAGTGTCAAATCAATGCGAAGTAGAAGCCTTAGCTTCAACTCCATGCGAAACAAATGATTTAGCTTCACAGACTTGCGATATAAATGATATAGATTCAAATGCAGGCGAAACAAACGAGTTAGCTTCAAATCTGTGCGAAACACATGATTTAGCTTCAAATACATGCGAAACACATGATTTTGTTTCACATCAATGCGAAGTAGTAGACATAGCTTCATATCCATGCGAAACAAATGATTTAGCTTCACATACTTGCGGTATAAATGATATAGCCTCAAATGCAGGCGAAACAAACGAGTTAGCTTCAAATCCATGCGACACAAATGATTTAGCTTCAAATCCATGCGAAACACATGATTTTGTTTCACATCAATGCGAAGTAGTAGACATAGCTTCATATCCATGCGAAACAATTGATTCAGCTTCACATACTTGCGATATAAATGATATAGCCTCAAATGCAGGCGAAACAAACGAGTTAGCTTCAAATCCCAGCGAAACACATGGTTTAGTTTCAAATCAATGCGAAGTAGAATGCTTAGCTTCACATACATGAGAAACAAGTGATTTAGCTTCAGATAATTGCGATATAATTGATAAAGCTTCAAATGCAGGCGAAACAAACGATTTAGCTTCAAAGCCATGCGACACAAATGATTTAGCTGCAAATACTTGCGATATAATTGATACAGCATCAAATGCAGGCGAAACAAACAAGTTAGCTTCAAATCTGTGCGAAACACATGATTTAGCTTCAAATTCATGCGAAGCACATGGTTTAGCTTCATATTCTTGCAAAACAAATGGTTTAGATTCAGATACTTGTGATAAACATGATTTAGCTTCAAATGCAGTCGAAACAAACGAGTTAATTTCAAATCCATTCGAAACACATGATTTACCTTCAAATCCATGCGAAACACATGATTTAGATACAAATCAATGCGAAGTAGTAGGCATAGCTTCATATCCATGCGAAACAAATGATTTAGTTTCACATACTTGCGATATAAATAATATAGCTTCAAATGCAGGCGAAACAAACGACTTAGCTTCAAATCCAAGCGAAACACACGATTTACCTTCAAATTAATGCGAAGTAGAAGGCTTATCCTCAAAGCCATGCGACACAAATGATTCAGATTCAAATACTTGCGATATAATTGATATAGCTTCAAATGCAGGCGAAACAAACGAGTTAGTTTCAAATCGAAAGCGAAACACATGGTTTAGCTTCATATTCTTGCGAAACAAATGGTTTAGCTTCATATACTTGCGATATAAATGATATAGCTTCAAATGCATGCGAAACAAACGAGTTAGCTTCAAATCCAAGCGAAATACATGATTTACCTTCAAATTAATGCGAAGTAGAAGGCTTATCCTCAAAGCCATGCGACACAAATGATTCAGATTCAAATACTTGCGATATAAATGATATAGCTTCAAATGCAGGCGAAACAAACGAGTTAGCTTCAAATCCAAGCGAAACACATGGTTTAGTTTCAAATCAATGAGAAGCAGAAGGCTTAGCTTCATATCCATGCGAAACACATGATCTACCTTCAAATTAATGCAAAGAGGATGGCTTATCTTCAAAGCCATGCGACACAAATGATTTAGTTTCAAATTCATGCGAAACACATGGTTTAGCTTCAAATCAAAGCGAAACAAATGATTTAGCTTCAAATCAATGCGATGTAGAAGGCTTATCCTCAAAGCCATGCGACACAAATGATTCAGATTCAAATACTTGCGATATAATTGATACAGCATCAAATGCAGGCGAAAAAAACGAGTTAGCTTCAAATCCAAGCGAAACACATGATTTAGTGTCAAATCAATGCGAAGTAGAAGCCTTAGCTTCAACTCCATGCGAACCAAATGATTTAGATTCACATACTTGCGATATAAATGATATAGCTTCAAATAAGGGCGAAACAAACGAGTTAGCTTCAAATCTGTGCGAAACACATGATTTATCTTCAAATCAATGCGAAGTAGAAGGCTTAGCTTATAATCCATGCGACACAAATGGTTTAGCTTCAAA
This sequence comes from Megalopta genalis, assembly GCF_051020955.1. Lineage (NCBI taxonomy): Eukaryota > Metazoa > Arthropoda > Insecta > Hymenoptera > Halictidae > Megalopta > Megalopta genalis. The sequence continues at coordinate 48,409 of NW_027477629.1, read as the reverse complement.
TATTTCTGATATACATGATTTAGCTTCAACTGCATGCGAAACAAACGAGCAAGATTCAACTCCAAGCGAAAATATGATTTAGCCATAAATCAAAGCGAAGTAGGAGGCTTGGCATCAAATCCAAGCGAAACACATGATTTATCATCAAATCAATGCGAAACACATGATTTAGTTTCAAAACAATGCGAAGTAGATGGCTTAGCTTCAAATCCATGCGAAACAAATGATTCAGCTTCAAATACTTGCGACTAAAATGATATAGCTTCAAATGCAGGCGAAACAAACGAGTTAGCTTCAAATCCAAGCGAAACACATGATTTACCTTCAAATGAATTCAAAGTAGAAGGCTTATCTTCAAAGCCATGCGACGCAAATGATTTAGCTTCAAATACTTGCGATATAATTGGTATAGCTTCAAATGCAGGCGAAACAAACGAGGGAGCTTCAAGTCTATGCGAAACACATGATTTAGCTTCAAATCCAAGCGAAACACATGGTTTAGTTTCATATTCTTGCAAAACAAATGGTTTAGCTTCATATACTTGTGATAAACTTGATTTAGCTTCAACCGCATGCGAAACAAACGAGTTAGCTTTAAAACCAAGCGAAACACATGATTTAGCTTCAAAGCAATGCGAAGTAGAAGGCTTAGCTTCATATCCATGCGAATCAAATGACTTAGCTTCAAATACTTGCGATATAATTGATAAAGCTTCAAATGCAGGCGAAACAAACAACTTAGCTTCAAATCCAAGCGAAACACATGATTTAGTTTCAAATCAATGCGAAGTAGAAGGCTTACCTTCAAATCCATGCGACACAAATGTTTTAGCTTCAAATACGTGCGATATAAATGATATAGCTCCAAATGCAGGCGATACAAACGAGTTAGCTTCTAATCCATCCGAAACTCATGATTTTGCTTCAAATCAATGCGAACTAGATGTCTTAGCTTCTAATCCATGCGGAAAAAATGATTTAGCTTGAGATACTTGCGATATAAGTGATGTAGCATCAAATGCAGGCGAAACAATCGAGTTAGATTCAAATCCATGCAAAACACATGATTATGCTTCAAGACAATGCCACGTAGAAGGTTTAGCTTCAAATCAATGCGACACAAATGTTTTATATTCTGATACTATCGAAATAAGTGATATAGCTTCAAATGCAGACGAAACAAACCAGTTAGCTTCAAATCCAAGCGAAATACATGATTTAACTTCATATCAAAGAGATGTAGAAGGTTTAGCTTCAAATCCAATCGAAACACATGATTTAGATTCAAATCAATGCGATGTAGAATGTTTAGCTTCAAATCCGTGCGAAACAAAAAGATTTAGCTTCAAACACTTGGGATGTAAGTGATATAGCTTCAAATGGAGACGAATCAAACGAGTTAGCTTCAAAATCCATGCGATACACATGATTTAGCTTCAAATCAATGCGTGGTAGAAGACTTTGCTTCCAATCCATGAGAAACAATTGATTTCGGTTCAGATGCTTGCGATATAAGTGATATAGCATCAAATGCAGACAAAACAAACGAGTTAGCTTCAAAACCAAGCGAAACACATGATTCAGCATCTAATCAATGCGATGTAGAAGCCTTAGCTTCAAATCCATGCGGAACAAATGATTTAGCTTCAAATACTTGCTATATAAGTGATATAGATTCTAATGCAGGCGAAACAAACGAGATAGCTTCAAATCCATGCGAAACACATTATTTAGCTGTAAATCAATGCTATGTAGAAGGTTTAGCTTCAAATCCATGCAATACACAAGATTTAGCTTCAAATCAATGCGATGTAGAAGCCTTAGCTTCAAATCCATGCGGAACAAATGATTTAGCTTCAAATACTTGCTATATAAGTGATAAAGATTATGCGGCAGGCGAAACAAACGAGATAGCTTCACATCCATGCGAAACACATGATTTAGCTGTAAATCAATGCTATGTAGAAGGTTTAGCTTCAAATCCATGCAATACACAAGATTTAGCTTCAAATCAATGCGATGTATAAGGTTTAGCTTCAAATCCATGTGGAACAAATGATTGAGCTTCAAACACTTGGAATATAGGTGATACAGCTTCAAATGCAGGTGAAACAAACGAGTTAGCTACTAATGCATGCGAAACAAATGATTTACCTTCAAATGAATGCGAAGTAGAAGGCTTAGGTTCATCCCCATGCGAAACGATTGATTTAGCTTCAAATACTTGTGATATACATGATTTAGCTTCAACTGCATGCGAAACAAACGAGTTATCTTCACATCTATGCGAAACACATCATTTAGCTTCAAATCCAAGCGAAACACATTATTTTGCTTCAAGACAATGCCACGTAGAAGGTTTAGCTTCACATCCATGCGACACAAATGATTTAGATTCTGATACTATCGAAATAAGTGATATAGCTTCAAATGCAGACGAAACAAACCAGTTAGCTTCAAATCCAAGCGAAATACATGATTTAGCTTCATATCAATGCGATGTAGAAGCCTTAGCTTCAAATCCATGCGGAACAAATGATTTGGCTTCAAATTCTTGCTATATAAGTTATATAGATTCTACTGCAGGCGAAACAAACGAGATAGCTTCGAATCCATGCGAAACACATGATTTACCTTCACATACTTGCGATATAAATAATATAGCTTGAAATGGAGGCAAAACAAACGAGTTAGCTTCAAAACCAAGCGAAAGAAATGGCTTAGCTTCAAATCAAAGCGATGTAAAAGGCTTAGCTACAAATTAATTGCGAAGTAGTAGACTTATCTTCAAATCCATGCGAAACAAATGGCTTAGCTTCAAATACTTGTGATATACATAATTTAGCTTTAACTGCATGCGAAACAAATGAGTTACTTTCAAATCAACGCGAAACACATGATTCAGCTTCATATCAATCGAAGTAGAAGGCTTAGCTTCAAATCCAAGCGAATAAAATGGTTTAGCTACAAGTACTTGTGATATACATTATTTAGCAACAACTGCAAGCGAAACAAACGAGTAAGCTTCACATCCATGCGAAACACATGATTTAGCTCCAAACTCATGCGAAACACATGGTTTAGCTTCATATTCTTGCGAAACAAATGGCTTTGCTGAATATTCTTGCGAAACAAAATGGTCAGCTTTAAATACTTGTGATATACATGATTTAGGTTCAACTGTATGTGAAATAAACGTGTTAGCTTCAAATCCAAGCTAAGCAGATGATTTAGCTTCAAATCAATGCGAATTAGAAGGCTTAGCTTCAAATCCGTGCGAAACAAATGACTTAGCTTCAAATACTTGCGATATAAGTGATACAGCTTCAAATGCAGGCGAAACAAACGAGTTATCGTCTAATCCATGCGAAACACATGATTAAGTTTCAAATCAATGCGCATTTGATGTCATAGCTTCAAATTCATGCGAAACAAACGATTTATCTTCAGATACTGGCGATGTAAGTGATATAGCATCAAAAGCGGGCGTAAAGAACGAATTATCTTCAAATCCATGCGAAACACATTATTTAGGTTCTAAATGAAAGATTTAGATTCAAATACTAGCGAATATAAGTGATATAGCTCCAAATGCAGGCGAAACAAACGAGTTAGCATCAAAGCCATGCGACACAAATGATTTATCTTCAAATACTTGCGATATAATTGATATAGCTTCAAATGCAGGCGAAACAAACGAGTTAGCTTCAAATCTGTGCGAAACACATGATTTAGCTTTAAATTCATGCGAAACACATGGTTTAGTTCATATTCTTGCGAAACAAATGGTTTAGATTCAGATACTTGTGATAAACATGATTTAGCTTCAATTGCAGGCGAAACAAACGAGTTACCCTTAAATCCAAGCGAAACACATGATATACCTTCAAATTAATGCAAAGTAGAAGGCTTATCTTTAAAGCCATGCGACACAAATGATTTAGCTTCAAATACTTGCGATGTAATTGATATAGCTTCAAATGCTGGTGAAATAAACGAGTTAGCTTCAAATCTGTGCGAAACATATGATTTAGCTTCAAATCCATGCGAAACACATGATTTAGTTTCAAATCAATGTGAAGTAGAAGGCTTAGCTTCAAATCCATGCGAAACATATGATTTAGCTTCAAATCAATGCGAAGTAGATGGCTTAGCTTCAAATCCATGCGAAACGAATGATTTAGCTTCAAATACTTGCGGTATAAATGGAATAGCTTCAAATGCAGGCGAAAAAAACGAGTTAGCTTCAAATCCATGCAAAACACATGATTTAGCTTCCAAGCCATGCGAATCGAAAGATTTAGCTTCATGTACTTACGATATAAATGATATAGCTTCAAATGCAGACGAATCAATCGAGCAAGCTTCAAAATCCATGCAAAACACATGATTAGGCTTCAAATCCATGAGAAACAATTGATTAAGCTTCAAGTGCAAGCGAGACACATGATTTTGCATCAAATCAATGCCAAGTAGAAGGCTTAGCTACAAATCCATGCGAATCAAATGGTTTAGCTTCTAATGCTTGTAATATATACATGATTTAGCTTCAACAGCATACGAAATAAACGAGTTAGCTTCAAATCCAAGCGAAACACATGATTTAGCTTAAAATCAATGCCAAGTAGAATGCTCAGCTCCAAAACCATGCGGAACCAATGATTTAGATTCAAATACTTGCGATTAAGTGATATAGAGTCAACTGCAGGCGATACAAACGTGTTAGCTACAAATCCATGCAAAAAACATGACTAACTTCAAATCAATGCGATATAGAATGTCTAGATCCAAATCCATGCGAAACACATGATTTAGCTACAAATCAATGCGATGTGGAAGATTCTGCTTCAAATCCATGCGAAACACATGATTTAGTTTCAAATCAATGTGAAGTAAAAGGCGTAGCTTCAAATCCATGCGACACAATTTATTTAGCTTCAAATATTTTGCGATATAATTGATAAAGCTTCAAATGCAGGCGAAACAAACGAGTTAGTTTCAAATCCAAGCAAAACACATGATTTAGTTTAAAATCAATGCGAAGTAGAAGGCTTTGCTTCAAATCCATGCGAAACACATGATTTAGCTTCAAATCAATGCGAAGTAGAAGGTTTAGCTACAAATACATGAGAAACAAATGATTTAGCTTCAGATAATTGCGATATAAGTGATATAGAACCAAAAGCAGGCGAATCAGACGAGTTAGCATCAAATCCATGCGAAACAAATGCTTTAGGTTCAGATACTTGCGATATAAGGGATGGAGCTTTAAATGCAGGAGAAACTATCGAGTTAGCTCCAAATCCATGCGAAACAAATGATTTATCATCAGATACTTGCGATATAAGTGATGTAGCTTCAAATGCAGAGGAAACGATCGAGTTAGCTACAAATACATCCAAAACACATGATTTAGCTCCAAACTCATGCGAAACACATGATTTAGCTTCATATTCTTGCGAAACAAATGGCTTAGCTTAATATTCTTGCGAAACAAAATGGTCAGCTTTAAATACTTGTTGATATACATGATTTAGGTTCAACTGTATGTGAAACAAACGTGTTAGCTTTAAATCCAAGTGACGCAGATGACTTAGCTTCAAATCAATGCGAAGTAGAAGGCTTAGCTTCAAATCCGTTCGAAACAAATGACTTAGCTTCAAATACTTGCGATATAAGTGATATAGCTTCAACTACATGCGAAACAAACGAGTTAGCTTCAAATCCATGCGAAACAATTATTGTAGCTTCAAATCATTGCGAAGTAGAAGGCTTAGCTACAAATACATGAGAAACAAATGATTTAGCTTCAGATAATTGCGATATAAATGATATAGCACCAAAAGCAGGTGAAACAGACGAGTTAGCATCAAACCCATGCGAAACAAATGCTTTAGGTTCAGATACTTGCGATATAAGTGATAAAGCTTCAAATGCAGGAGAAACTATCGAGTTAGCTCCAAATCCATGCGAAACAAATGATTTAGCTACAAATCAATGCGAAGTAGAAGGCTCAGCTCCAAATCCATGCGGAACCAATGATTTAGATTCAAATACTTGCGATTAAATGATATAGAGTCAACTGCAGGCGAAACAAACGTGTTAGCTACAAATCCACGCAAAAAACATGACTATCTTCAAATCAATGCGATATAGAAGGTCTAGCTCCAAATCCATGCGAAACACATGATTTAGCTGCAAATCAATGCGATGTGGTAGAATCTGCTTCAAATCCATGCGAAACACATGATTTAGTTTCAAATCAATGTGAAGTAGAAGGCTTAGCTTCAAATCCATGCGAAACACATGATTTAGCTTCAAATCAATGCGAAGTAGAAGGATTAGCTTCAAAGCCATGCGACACAAATGATTTAGCTTCAAATACTTGCGATATAATTGATATAGCTTCAAATGCTGGCGAAACAAACGAGTTAGCTTCAAATCCAAGCGAAACACATGGTTTATCTTCATATTCTTCCGAAACAAATGGTTTAGCTTCATATACTTGCGATATAAATGATACACTTTCAAATGCAGGCGAAAGAAACGAGTTAGCTTCAAATCCAAGCGCAACACATGGTTTAGTTTCAAATCAATGCGAAGTAGAAGGCGAAGCTTCAAATCCACGTGACAAAAATGATTTTGCTTCAAATACTTGCGATATAATTGATAAAGCTTCAAATGCAGGCGAAACAAACGAATTTGCTTCAAATCCATGCGAAACAAATGACTTAGATTCAAATCCATGCAAAACACATGATTAAGCTTCAAATGCATGCGAAACACATGATTCAGGTTCAAATTCATGGGAAACATGTGGTTTAGCATGAAATACATGCGAAACAAATTATTTAGCTTCAGATACTTATGATATACAGGATTTAGTTTCAACTACACGCGAAACAAACGAGTTAGCTTCAAATTCATGCGAAACACATGATTTTGCTTCAAACCAATGCGAAGTAGAAGGCTTGGCTTCAAATCCATGCGAATCAAATGATTTTGCATCAAATTCTTGTGATATACATGATATAGCTTCAAACGCAGGCGAAACAAACGAGTTAGTTTCAAATGCAGGCCAAACACATGATTTAGCTCCAAATTCATGCGAAACACATGGATTAGCTTCATATACTTGCGAAACAAGTGGTTCAGCTTCAGATACTTGTGATAAACATGATTTAGCTTCAACTGCATGCGAAACAATCGTGTTAGCTTCAAATCCAAGGGAAACAAATGATTTAGCTACAAATCAATGAGAAGTAGAAGGGTTAGCCACAAAGCCAAGCGACACAAATGATTTAGCTTCAAATACTTGCGATATAAATGATATACCTTCAACTACAGGCAAAACAAACGAGACAGCTTCAAATCCATGCGGAACACATGATTTAGCTTCAAATCAATGCGATGCACATGGTGTAGCTTGATATTCTTGCGAAACAAGTGGTTTAGCTTCAGATACTTGTGATAAACATGATTCAGCTTCAACTGCATGCAAAACAAATGAGTTAGTTTAAAATGCAAGAGAAACACATGATTTAGCTTCATATCGATGCGAAACACATTGTTTAGCTTCATATTCTTGCGAAAAATATGTGTTATCTTCAAATACTTGTGATATTCATGATTTAACTTCGACTGCATGCGAAACAAACGAGTTAACTTCAAATCCATGCGAAACACATGATTTAGCTTCAAATCAATGCGGAACACATGATTTAACTTCAAATCAATCCCAAGTAAAAGGCTTAGCTTCAAATCAATGCGAAGCAATCGGTTTATCTTCAAATACTTGTGATATACGTGATATAGCTTCAAATGCAGGCGAAACAAACGAGTTAGCTTCAAATCCAAGCAAAACACATGGTTTAGTTTCAAATCAATGCGAAGTAGAAGGCTTAGCTTCACATACATGAGAAACAAATGATTTAGCTTCAGATGATTGCTATATAATTGATAAAGCTTCAAATGCAGGCGAAACAAACGAGTTAGATTCAAATCCAAGCGAAACACATGATTTAGTGTCAAATCAATGCGAAGTAGAAGCCTTAGCTTCAACTCCATGCGAAACAAATGATTTAGATTCACAGACTTGCGATATAAATGATATAGCTTCAAATAAGGGCGAAACAAACGAGTTAGCTTCAAATCTGTGCGAAACACATGATTTAGCTTCAAATTCATGCGAAACACATGGTTTAGCTTCACATTCTTGCGAAACAAATGGTTTAGATTCCGATAATTGTGATAAACATGATTTAGCTTCAAATGCAGGCGAAACAAACGAGTTAGTTTCAAATCCATGCGAAACCGCTTGATTTAGCTTCAAATCCATGCGATACACATGATTTAGTTTCAAATCAATGCGAAGTAGCAGGCATAGCTTCATATTCTTGCGAAACAAATGGTTTAACTTCATATACTTGCGATATAAATTATATAGCTTCAAATGCAGGCGAAACAAACGAGTTAGCTTGAAATCCAAGCGAAACACATGGTTTAGTTTAAAATCAATGCGAAGTAGATGGCTTATCCTCAAAGCCATGCGACACAAATCGTTTAGCTTCAAATACTTGCGATAGAAGTGATATAGCTTCAATTCAGGCGAAACAAACGAGTTAGCTTTAAACCCATGCAACACAAATGATTTAGATTCAAATACTTGCGATATAATTGATATAGCTTCAAATGCATGCGAAACAAACGAGTTAGCTTCAAATCCATGCGAAACAATTATTGTAGCTTCAAATCATTGCGAAGTAGAAGGCTTTGCTACAAATACATGAGAAACAAATGATTTAGCTTCAGATAATTGCGATATAAATGATATAGCACCAAAAGCAGGTGAAACAGACGAGTTAGCATCAAACCCATGCGAAACAAATGCTTTAGGTTCAGATACTTGCGATATAAGTGATAAAGCTTCAAATGCAGGAGAAACTATCGAGTTAGCTCCAAATCCATGCGAAACAAATGATTTAGCTACAAATCAATGCGAAGTAGAAGGCTTAGCTCCAAATCCATGCGGAACCAATGATTTAGATTCAAATACTTGCGATTAAATGATATAGAGTCAACTGCAGGCGAAACAAACGTGTTAGCTACAAATCCACGCAAAAAACATGACTATCTTCAAATCAATGCGATATAGAAGGTCTAGCTCCAAATCCATGCGAAACACATGATTTAGCTGCAAATCAATGCGATGTGGTAGAATCTGCTTCAAATCCTTGCGAAACACATGATTTAGTTTCAAATCAATGTGAAGTAGAAGGCTTAGCTTCAAATCCATGCGAAACACATGATTTAGCTTCAAATCAATGCGAAGTAGAAGGATTAGCTTCAAAGCCATGCGACACAAATGATTTAGCTTCAAATACTTGCGATATAATTGATATAGCTTCAAATGCAGGCGAAACAAACGAGTTAGCTTCAAATCCAAGCGAAACACATGGTTTATCTTCATATTCTTCCGAAACAAATGGTTTAGCTTCATATACTTGCGATATAAATGATACACTTTCAAATGCAGGCGAAAGAAACGAGTTAGCTTCAAATCCAAGCGCAACACATGGTTTAGTTTCAAATCAATGCGAAGTAGAAGGCGAAGCTTCAAATCCACGTGACGAAAATGATTTTGCTTCAAATACTTGCGATATAATTGATAAAGCTTCAAATGCAGGCGAAACAAACGAATTTGCTTCAAATCCATGCGAAACAAATGACTTAGATTCAAATCCATGCAAAACACATGATTAAGCTTCAAATGCATGCGAAACACATGATTCAGGTTCAAATTCATGGGAAACACGTGGTTTCGCATGAAATACATGCGAAACAAATTATTTAGCTTCAGATACTTATGATATACAGGATTTAGTTTCAACTACACGCGAAACAAACGAGTTAGCTTCAAATTCATGCGAAACACATGATTTTGCTTCAAACCAATGCGAAGTAGAAGGCTTGGCTTCAAATCCATGCGAATCAAATGATTTTGCATCAAATTCTTGTGATATACATGATATAGCTTCAAACGCAGGCGAAACAAACGAGTTAGTTTCAAATGCAGGCCAAACACATGATTTAGCTCCAAATTCATGCGAAACACATGGATTAGCTTCATATACTTGCGAAACAAGTGGTTCAGCTTCAGATACTTGTGATAAACATGATTTAGCTTCAACTGCATGCGAAACAATCGAGTTAGCTTCAAATCCAAGGGAAACAAATGATTTAGCTACAAATCAATGAGAAGTAGAAGGGTTAGCCACAAAGCCAAGCGACACAAATGATTTAGCTTCAAATACTTGCGATATAAATGATATACCTTCAACTGCAGGCAAAACAAACGAGATAGCTTCAAATCCATGCGGAACACATGATTTAGCTTCAAATCAATGCGATGCACATGGTGTAGATTCATATTCTTGCGAAACAAGTGGTTTAGCTTCAGATACTTGTGATAAACATGATTCAGCTTCAACTGCATGCAAAACAAATGAGTTAGTTTAAAATGCAAGAGAAACACATGATTTAGCTTCATATCGATGCGAAACACATTGTTTAGCTTCATATTCTTGCGAAAAAAATGTGTTATCTTCAAATACTTGTGATATTCATGATTTAACTTCGACTGCATGCGAAACAAACGAGTTAGCTTCAAATCCATGCGAAACGCATGATTTAGGTTCAAATCAGTGCGAAGTAGAAGGCATATCTCAAATCCATGCGACACAAATGATTTAGCATCAAATACTTGCGATTAAATGATATAGAGTCAACTGCAGGCGAAACAAACGTGTTAGCTACAAATCCACGCAAAAAACATGACTATCTTCAAATCAATGCGATATAGAAGGTCTAGCTCCAAATCCATGCGAAACACATGATTTAGCTGCAAATCAATGCGATGTGGTAGAATCTGCTTCAAATCCATGCGAAACACATGATTTAGTTTCAAATCAATGTGAAGTAGAAGGCTTAGCTTCAAATCCATGCGAAACACATGATTTAGCTTCAAATCAATGCGAAGTAGAAGGATTAGCTTCAAAGCCATGCGACACAAATGATTTAGCTTCAAATACTTGCGATATAATTGATATAGCTTCAAATGCAGGCGAAACAAACGAGTTAGCTTCAAATCCAAGCGAAACACATGGTTTATCTTCATATTCTTCCGAAACAAATGGTTTAGCTTCATATACTTGCGATATAAATGATACACTTTCAAATGCAGGCGAAAGAAACGAGTTAGCTTCAAATCCAAGCGCAACACATGGTTTAGTTTCAAATCAATGCGAAGTAGAAGGCGAAGCTTCAAATCCACGTGACAAAAATGATTTTGCTTCAAATACTTGCGGTATAATTGATAAAGCTTCAAATGCAGGCGAAACAAACGAATTTGCTTCAAATCCATGCGAAACAAATGACTTAGATTCAAATCCATGCAAAACACATGATTAAGCTTCAAATGCATGCGAAACACATGATTCAGGTTCAAATTCATGGGAAACACGTGGTTTAGCATGAAATACATGCGAAACAAATTATTTAGCTTCAGATACTTATGATATACAGGATTTAGTTTCAACTACACGCGAAACAAACGAGTTAGCTTCAAATTCATGCGAAACACATGATTTTGCTTCAAACCAATGCGAAGTAGAAGGCTTGGCTTCAAATCCATGCGAATCAAATGATTTTGCATCAAATTCTTGTGATATACATGATATAGCTTCAAACGCAGGCGAAACAAACGAGATAGTTTCAAATGCAGGCCAAACACATGATTTAGCTCCAAATTCATGCGAAACACATGGATTAGCTTCATATACTTGCGAAACAAGTGGTTCAGCTTCAGATACTTGTGATAAACATGATTTAGCTTCAACTGCATGCGAAACAATCGAGTTAGCTTCAAATCCAAGGGAAACAAATGATTTAGCTACAAATCAATGAGAAGTAGAAGGGTTAGCCACAAAGCCAAGCGACACAAATGATTTAGCTTCAAATACTTGCGATATAAATGATATACCTTCAACTGCAGGCAAAACAAACGAGATAGCTTCAAATCCATGCGGAACACATGATTTAGCTTCAAATCAATGCGATGCACATGGTGTAGCTTCATATTCTTGCGAAACAAGTGGTTTAGCTTCAGATACTTGTGATAAACATGATTCAGCTTCAACTGCATGCAAAACAAATGAGTTAGTTTAAAATGCAAGAGAAACACATGATTTAGCTTCATATCGATGCGAAACACATTGTTTAGCTTCATATTCTTGCGAAAAAATGTGTTATCTTCAAATACTTGTGATATTCATGATTTAACTTCGACTGCATGCGAAACAAACGAGTTAGCTTCAAATCCATGCGAAACGCATGATTTAGGTTCAAATCAGTGCGAAGTAGAAGGCGTATCTCAAATCCATGCGACACAAATGATTTAGCATCAAATACTTGCGATTAAATGATATAGAGTCAACTGCAGGCGAAACAAACGTGTTAGCTACAAATCCACGCAAAAAACATGACTATCTTCAAATCAATGCGATTTAGAAGGTCTAGCTCCAAATCCATGCGAAACACATGACTTAGCTGCAAATCAATGCGATGTGGTAGAATCTGCTTCAAATCCATGCGAAACACATGATTTAGTTTCAAATCAATGTGAAGTAGAAGGCTTAGCTTCAAATCCATGCGAAACACATGATTTAGCTTCAAATCAATGCGAAGTAGAAGGATTAGCTTCAAAGCCATGCGACACAAATGATTTAGCTTCAAATACTTGCGATATAATTGATATAGCTTCAAATCCAGGCGAAACAAACGAGTTAGCTTCAAATCCAAGCGAAACACATGGTTTATCTTCATATTCTTCCGAAACAAATGGTTTAGCTTCATATACTTGCGATATAAATGATACACTTTCAAATGCAGGCGAAAGAAACGAGTTAGCTTCAAATCCAAGCGCAACACATGGTTTAGTTTCAAATCAATGCGAAGTAGAAGGCGAAGCTTCAAATCCACGTGACAAAAATGATTTTGCTTCAAATACTTGCGATATAATTGATAAAGCTTCAAATGCAGGCGAAACAAACGAATTTGCTTCAAATCCATGCGAAACAAATGACTTAGATTCAAATCCATGCAAAACACATGATTAAGCTTCAAATGCAGGCGAAACAAACGAGTTAGCTTCAAATCCAAGCAAAACACATGGTTTAGTTTCAAATCAATGCGAAGTAGAAGGCTTAGCTTCACATACATGAGAAACAAATGATTTAGCTTCACGTACTTGCGACAAAAATGATATAGCTCCAAATGCAGGCGAAACAAACGAGTCAGCTTCAAATCCAAGCGAAACACATGATTTACCTTCAAATGAATCCAAAGTAGAAGCCTTATCTTCAAAGCCATGCGACGCAAATGATTTAGCTTCAAATACTTGCGATATAATTGATATAGCTTCAAATGCAGGCGAAACAAACGAGGGAGCTTCAAGTCTATGCGAAACACATGATTTAGCTTCAAATCCAAGCGAAACACATGGTTTAGTTTCATACTTGCGAAACAAATGGTTTAGCTTCATATACTTGTGATAAACTTGATATAGTTTCAACCGAATGCGCAACAAACGAGTTAGCTTTAAAACCAAGCGAAACACATGATTTAGCTTCAAATCAATGCGAAGTAGAAGGCTTAGCTTCATATCCATGCGAATCAAATGACTTAGCTTCAAATACTTGCGATATAAATTATATAGCTTCAAATGCAGGCGAAACAAACGAATTTGCTTCAAATCCATGCGAAACAAATGACTTAGATTCAAATCCATGCAAAACACATGATTAAGCTTCAAATGCATGCGAAACACATGATTCAGGTACAAATTCATGGGAAACACGTGGTTTAGCATGAAATACATGCGAAACAAATTATTTAGCTTCAGATACTTATGATATACAGGATTTAGCTTCAACTGCATGCGAAACAAACGAGTTAGCATCAAATCCAAGCGAAACAGATGATTTAGCTACAAATCAATGCGAAGTAGAAGGCTTAGCTTCAAATCCATGAGAATCAGATCCTTTAGCTTCAAATACTCGTGATATACATGATTTAGCTACAACTACACGCGAAACAAACGAGTTAGCTTCAAATCTGTGCGAAACACATGATTTAGCTTCAAATTCATGCGAAACACATGGTTTAGCTTCACATTCTTGCGAAACAAATGGTTTAGATTCCGATAATTGTGATAAACATGATTTAGCTTCAAATGCAGGCGAAACAAACGAGTTAGTTTCAAATCCATGCGAAACCCCTTGATTTAGCTTCATATACTTGCGATATAAATTATATAGCTTCAAATGCAGGCGAAACAAACGAATTTGCTTCAAATCCATGCGAAGCAAATGACTTAGATTCAAATCCATGCAAAACACATGATTAAGCTTCAAATGCATGCGAAACACATGATTCAGGTACAAATTCATGGGAAACACGTGGTTTAGCATGAAATACATGCGAAACAAATTATTTAGCTTCAGATACTTATGATATACAGGATTTAGCTTCAACTGCATGCGAAACAAACGAGTTAGCATCAAATCCAAGCGAAACAGATGATTTAGCTACAAATCAATGCGAAGTAGAAGGCTTAGCTTCAAATCCATGAGAATCAGATCCTTTAGCTTCAAATACTCGTGATATACATGATTTAGCTACAACTACACGCGAAACAAACGAGTTAGCTTCAAATTCATGCGAAACACATGATTTTGCTTCAAACCAATGCGAAGTAGTAGGCTTGGCTTCAAATCCATGCGAAACAAATGATTTTGCTTCAAATTCTTGTGATATACATGATATAGCTTCAAACGCAGGCGAAACAAACGAGTTAGCTTCAAATGCAGGCCAAACACATGATTTAGCTCCAAATTCATGCGAAACACATGGATTAGCTTCATATACTTGCGAAACAAGTGGTTCAGCTTCAGATACTTGTGATAAACATGATTTAGTTTCAACTGCATGCGAAACAATCGAGTTAGCTTCAAATCCAAGGGAAACAAATGATTTAGCTACAAATCAATGCGAAGTAGAAGGGTTAGCCACAAAGCCAAGCGACACAAATGATTTAGCTTCAAATACTTGCGATATAAATGATATACCTTCAACTGCAGGCAAAACAAACGAGATAGCTTCAAATCCATGCGGAACACATGATTTAGCTTCAAATCAATGCGATGCACATGGTGTAGCTTCATATTCTTGCGAAACAAGTGGTTTAGCTTCAAATCATTGCGAAGTAGAAGGCTTAGCTACAAATACATGAGAAACAAATGACTTAGCTTCAAATACTTGCGATATAAGTGATACAGCTTCAAATGCAGGCGAAACAAACGAGTTATCGTCTAATCCATGCGAAACACATGATTAAGTTTCAAATCAATGCGCATTTGATGTCATAGCTTCAAATTCATGCGAAACAAACGATTTATCTTCAGATACTGGCGATGTAAGTGATATAGCATCAAATGCGGGCGTAAAGGACGAATTATCTTCAAATCCATGCGAAACACATTATTTAGGTTCAAAATGAAAGATTTAGATTCAAATACTAGCGAATATAAATGATATAGCTTCAAATGCAGACGAAAGGAACGAGTTACCTTCAAATTCAAGCGAAACACATTATTTACCTTCAAATTAATGCAAAGTAGAAGGCTTATCTTCAAAGCCATGAGACACAAATGATTTAGCTTCAAATACTTGTCATATAGTTGATATAGCTTCAAATGCAGGCGAAACAAATGAGTTAGCTACAAATATTTGCGAAACACATGATTTAGCTTTAAATTCATGCGAAACATATGGTTTAGTTCATATTCTTGCGAAACAAATGGTTTAGATTCAGATACTTGTGATAAACATGATTTAGCTTCAGTTGCAGGCGAAACAAACGAGTTACCCTTAAATCCAAGCGAAACACATGATATACCTTCAAATTAATGCAAAGTAGAAGGCTTATCTTTAAAGCCATGCGTCACAAATGATTTAGCTTCAAATACTTGCGATGTAATTGATATAGCTTCAAATGCTGGCGAAATATACGAGTTAGCTTCAAATCTGTGCGAAACACATGATTTAGCTTCAAATCCATGCGAAACACATGATTTAGTTTCAAATCAATCTGAAGTAGAAGGCTTAGCTTCAAAATCCATGCAAAACACATGATTAGGCTTCAAATCCATGAGAAACAATTGATTAAGCTTCAAGTGCAAGCGAGACACATGATTTTGCATCAAATCAATGCCAAGTAGAAGGCTTAGCTTCAAATCCATGCGAATCGAATGGTTTAGCTTCTAATACTTGTAATATATACATGATTTAGCTTCAACAGCATACGAAATAAACGAGTTAGCTTCAAATCCAAGCGAAACACATGATTTAGCTTAAAATCAATGCCACGTAGAAGGCTCAGCCCCAAATCCATGCGGAACCAATGATTTAGATTCAAATACTTGCGATTAAGTGATATAGAGTCAACTGCAGGCGATACAAACGTGTTAGCTACAAATCCATGCAAAAAACATGACTAACTTCAAATCAATGCGATATAGAATGTCTAGATCCAAATCCATGCGAAACACATGATTTAGCTACAAATCAATGCGATGTGGAAGATTCTGCTTCAAATCCATGCGAAACACATGATTTAGTTTCAAATCAATGTGAAGTAAAAGGCGTAGCTTCAAATCCATGCGACACAATTTATTTAGCTTCAAATATTTTGCGATATAATTGATAAAGCTTCAAATGCAGGCGAAACAAACGAGTTAGTTTCAAATCCAAGCAAAACACATGATTTAGTTTAAAATCAATGCGAAGTAGAAGGCTTTGCTTCAAATCCATGCGAAACACATGATTTAGCTTCAAGTCAATGCGAAGTAGAAGGCTTAGCTACAAATACATGAGAAAGAAATGATTTAGCTTCAGATAATTGCGATATAAGTGATATAGAACCAAAAGCAGGCGAAACAGACGAGTTAGCATCAAATCCATGCGAAACAAATGCTTTAGGTTCAGATACTTGCGATATAAGGGATGGAGCTTCAAATGCAGGAGAAACTATCGAGTTAGCTCCAAATCCATGCGAAACAAATGATTTATCATCAGATACTTGCGATATAAGTGATGTAGCTTCAAATGCAGAGGAAACAATCGAGTTAGCTACAAATCCATCCAAAACACATGATTTAGCTCCAAACTCATGCGAAACACATGATTTAGCTTCATATTCTTGCGAAACAAATGGCTTAGCTTAATATTCTTGCGAAACAAAATGGTCAGCTTTAAATACTTGTTGATATACATGATTTAGGTTCAACTGTATGTGAAACAAACGTGTTAGCTTTAAATCCAAGTGAAGCAGATGACTTAGCTTCAAATCAATGCGAAGTAGAAGGCTTAGCTTCAAATCCGTTCGAAACAAATGACTTAGCTTCAAATACTTGCGATATAAGTGATATAGCTTCAACTGCATGCGAAACAAACGAGTTAGCTTCAAATCCATGCGAAACAATTATTGTAGCTTCAAATCATTGCGAAGTAGAAGGCTTTGCTACAAATACATGAGAAACAAATGATTTAGCTTCAGATAATTGCGATATAAATGATATAGCACCAAAAGCAGGTGAAACAGACGAGTTAGCATCAAACCCATGCGAAACAAATGCTTTAGGTTCAGATACTTGCGATATAAGTGATAAAGCTTCAAATGCAGGAGAAACTATCGAGTTAGCTCCAAATCCATGCGAAACAAATGATTTAGCTACAAATCAATGCGAAGTAGAAGGCTTAGCTCCAAATCCATGCGGAACCAATGATTTAGATTCAAATACTTGCGATTAAATGATATAGAGTCAACTGCAGGCGAAAAAAACGTGTTAGCTACAAATCCACGCAAAAAACATGACTATCTTCAAATCAATGCGATATAGAAGGTCTAGCTCCAAATCCATGCGAAACACATGATTTAGCTGCAAATCAATGCGATGTGGTAGAATCTGCTTCAAATCCATGCGAAACACATGATTTAGTTTCAAATCAATGTGAAGTAGAAGGCTTAGCTTCAAATCCATGCGAAACACATGATTTAGCTTCAAATCAATGCGAAGTAGAAGGATTAGCTTCAAAGCCATGCGACACAAATGATTTAGCTTCAAATACTTGCGATATAATTGATATAGCTTCAAATGCAGGCGAAACAAACGAGTTAGCTTCAAATCCAAGCGAAACACATGGTTTATCTTCATATTCTTCCGAAACAAATGGTTTAGCTTCATATACTTGCGATATAAATGATACACTTTCAAATGCAGGCGAAAGAAACGAGTTAGCTTCAAATCCAAGCGCAACACATGGTTTAGTTTCAAATCAATGCGAAGTAGAAGGCGAAGCTTCAAATCGACGTGACAAAAATGATTTTGCTTCAAATACTTGCGATATAATTGATAAAGCTTCAAATGCAGGCGAAACAAACGAATTTGCTTCAAATCCATGCGAAACAAATGACTTAGATTCAAATCCATGCAAAACACATGATTAAGCTTCAAATGCATGCGAAACACATGATTCAGGTTCAAATTCATGGGAAACACGTGGTTTAGCATGAAATACATGCGAAACAAATTATTTAGCTTCAGATACTTATGATATACAGGATTTAGTTTCAACTACACGCGAAACAAACGAGTTAGCTTCAAATTCATGCGAAACAGATGATTTAGCTACAAATCAATGCGAAGTAGAAGGCTTAGCTTCAAATCCATGAGAATCAGATCCTTTAGCTTCAAATACTCGTGATATACATGATTTAGCTACAACTACACGCGAAACAAACGAGTTAGCTTCAAATTCATGCGAAACACATGATTTTGCTTCAAACCAATGCGAAGTAGAAGGCTTGGCTTCAAATCCATGCGAATCAAATGATTTTGCATCAAATTCTTGTGATATACATGATATAGCTTCAAACGCAGGCGAAACAAACGAGTTAGTTTCAAATGCAGGCCAAACACATGATTTAGCTCCAAATTCATGCGAAACACATGGATTAGCTTCATATACTTGCGAAACAAGTGGTTCAGCTTCAGATACTTGTGATAAACATGATTTAGCTTCAACTGCATGCGAAACAATCGAGTTAGCTTCAAATCCAAGGGAAACAAATGATTTAGCTACAAATCAATGAGAAGTAGAAGGGTTAGCCACAAAGCCAAGCGACACAAATGATTTAGCTTCAAATACTTGCGATATAAATGATATACCTTCAACTGCAGGCAAAACAAACGAGATAGCTTCAAATCCATGCGGAACACATGATTTAGCTTCAAATCAATGCGATGCACATGGTGTAGCTTCATATTCTTGCGAAACAAGTGGTTTAGCTTCAAATCATTGCGAAGTAGAAGGCTTAGCTACAAATACATGAGAAACAAATGACTTAGCTTCAAATACTTGCGATATAAGTGATACAGCTTCAAATGCAGGCGAAACAAACGAGTTATCGTCTAATCCATGCGAAACACATGATTAAGTTTCAAATCAATGCGCATTTGATGTCATAGCTTCAAATTCATGCGAAACAAACGATTTATCTTCAGATACTGGCGATGTAAGTGATATAGCATCAAATGCGGGCGTAAAGGACGAATTATCTTCAAATCCATGCGAAACACATTATTTAGGTTCAAAATGAAAGATTTAGATTCAAATACTAGCGAATATAAATGATATAGCTTCAAATGCAGACGAAAGGAACGAGTTACCTTCAAATTCAAGCGAAACACATTATTTACCTTCAAATTAATGCAAAGTAGAAGGCTTATCTTCAAAGCCATGAGACACAAATGATTTAGCTTCAAATACTTGTCATATAGTTGATATAGCTTCAAATGCAGGCGAAACAAATGAGTTAGCTACAAATATGTGCGAAACACATGATTTAGCTTTAAATTCATGCGAAACATATGGTTTAGTTCATATTCTTGCGAAACAAATGGTTTAGATTCAGATACTTGTGATAAACATGATTTAGCTTCAGTTGCAGGCGAAACAAACGAGTTACCCTTAAATCCAAGCGAAACACATGATATACCTTCAAATTAATGCAAAGTAGAAGGCTTATCTTTAAAGCCATGCGTCACAAATGATTTAGCTTCAAATACTTGCGATGTAATTGATATAGCTTCAAATGCTGGCGAAATATACGAGTTAGCTTCAAATCTGTACGAAACACATGATTTAGCTTCAAATCCATGCGAAACACATGATTTAGCTTCAAATCCAAGCGAAACACATGGTTTAGTTTCATACTTGCGAAACAAATGGTTTAGCTTCATATACTTGTGATAAACTTGATATAGCTTCAACCGAATGCGCAACAAACGAGTTAGCTTTAAAACCAAGCGAAACACATGATTTAGCTTCAAATCAATGCGAAGTAGAAGGCTTAGCTTCATATCCATGCGAATCAAATGACTTAGCTTCAAATACTTGCGATATAAGTGATATAGCTTCAAATGCAGGCGAAAGAAACGAATTTGCTTCAAATCCATGCGAAACAAATGACTTAGATTCAAATCCATGCAAAACACATGATTTAACTTCAAATCAATCCCAAGTAAAAGGCTTAGCTTCAAATCAATGCGAAGCAATCGGTTTATCTTCAAATACTTGTGATATACATGATATAGCTTCAAATGCAGGCGAAACAAACGAGTTAGCTTCAAATCCAAGCAAAACACATGGTTTAGTTTCAAATCAATGCGAAGTAGAAGGCTTAGCTTCACATACATGAGAAACAAATGATTTAGCTTCAGATAATTGCGATATAATTGATAAAGCTTCAAATGCAGGCGAAACAAACGAGTTAGATTCAAATCCAAGCGAAACACATGATTTAGTGTCAAATCAATGCGAAGTAGAAGCCTTAGCTTCAACTCCATGCGAAACAAATGATTTAGATTCACAGACTTGCGATATAAATGATATAGCTTCAAATAAGGGCGAAACAAACGAGTTAGCTTCAAATCTGTGCGAAACACATGATTTAGCTTCAAATTCATGCGAAACACATGGTTTAGCTTCACATTCTTGCGAAACAAATGGTTTAGATTCCGATAATTGTGATAAACATGATTTAGCTTCAAATGCAGGCGAAACAAACGAGTTAGTTTCAAATCCATGCGAAACCCCTTGATTTAGCTTCATATACTTGCGATATAAATTATATAGCTTCAAATGCAGGCGAAACAAACGAATTTGCTTCAAATCCATGCGAAACAAATGACTTAGATTCAAATCCATGCAAAACACATGATTAAGCTTCAAATGCATGCGAAACACATGATTCAGGTACAAATTCATGGGAAACACGTGGTTTAGCATGAAATACATGCGAAACAAATTATTTAGCTTCAGATACTTATGATATACAGGATTTAGCTTCAACTGCATGCGAAACAAACGAGTTAGCATCAAATCCAAGCGAAACAGATGATTTAGCTACAAATCAATGCGAAGTAGAAGGCTTAGCTTCAAATCCATGAGAATCAGATCCTTTAGCTTCAAATACTCGTGATATACATGATTTAGCTACAACTACACGCGAAACAAACGAGTTAGCTTCAAATTCATGCGAAACACATGATTTTGCTTCAAACCAATGCGAAGTAGTAGGCTTGGCTTCAAACCCATGCGAAACAAATGATTTTGCTTCAAATTCTTGTGATATACATGATATAGCTTCAAACGCAGGCGAAACAAACGAGTTAGCTTCAAATGCAGGCCAAACACATGATTTAGCTCCAAATTCATGCGAAACACATGGATTAGCTTCATATACTTGCGAAACAAGTGGTTCAGCTTCAGATACTTGTGATAAACATGATTTAGCTTCAACTGCATGCGAAACAATCGAGTTAGCTTCAAATCCAAGGGAAACAAATGATTTAGCTACAAATCAATGCGAAGTAGAAGGGTTAGCCACAAAGCCAAGCGACACAAATGATTTAGCTTCAAATACTTGCGATATAAATGATATACCTTCAACTGCAGGCAAAACAAACGAGATAGCTTCAAATCCATGCGGAACACATGATTTAGCTTCAAATCAATGCGATGCACATGGTGTAGCTTCATATTCTTGCGAAACAAGTGGTTTAGCTTCAAATCATTGCGAAGTAGAAGGCTTAGCTACAAATACATGAGAAACAAATGACTTAGCTTCAAATACTTGCGATATAAGTGATACAGCTTCAAATGCAGGCGAAACAAACGAGTTATCGTCTAATCCATGCGAAACACATGATTAAGTTTCAAATCAATGCGCATTTGATGTCATAGCTTCAAATTCATGCGAAACAAACGATTTATCTTCAGATACTGGCGATGTAAGTGATATAGCATCAAATGCGGGCGTAAAGGACGAATTATCTTCAAATCCATGCGAAACACATTATTTAGGTTCAAAATGAAAGATTTAGATTCAAATACTAGCGAATATAAATGATATAGCTTCAAATGCAGACGAAAGGAACGAGTTACCTTCAAATTCAAGCGAAACACATTATTTACCTTCAAATTAATGCAAAGTAGAAGGCTTATCTTCAAAGCCATGAGACACAAATGATTTAGCTTCAAATACTTGTCATATAGTTGATATAGCTTCAAATGCAGGCGAAACAAATGAGTTAGCTACAAATATGTGCGAAACACATGATTTAGCTTTAAATTCATGCGAAACATATGGTTTAGTTCATATTCTTGCGAAACAAATGGTTTAGATTCAGATACTTGTGATAAACATGATTTAGCTTCAGTTGCAGGCGAAACAAACGAGTTACCCTTAAATCCAAGCGAAACACATGATATACCTTCAAATTAATGCAAAGTAGAAGGCTTATCTTTAAAGCCATGCGTCACAAATGATTTAGCTTCAAATACTTGCGATGTAATTGATATAGCTTCAAATGCTGGCGAAATATACGAGTTAGCTTCAAATCTGTGCGAAACACATGATTTAGCTTCAAATCCATGCGAAACACATGATTTAGCTTCAAATCCAAGCGAAACACATGGTTTAGCTTCATACTTGCGAAACAAATGGTTTAGCTTCATATACTTGTGATAAACTTGATATAGCTTCAACCGAATGCGCAACAAACGAGTTAGCTTTAAATCCAAGTGAAGCAGATGACTTAGCTTCAAATCAATGCGAAGTAGAAGGCTTAGCTTCATATCCATGCGAATCAAATGACTTAGCTTCAAATACTTGCGATATGAGTGATATAGCTTCAAATGCAGGCGAAAGAAACGAATTTGCTTCAAATCCATGCGAAACAATTATTGTAGCTTCAAATCATTGCGAAGTAGAAGGCTTAGCTACAAATACATGAGAAACAAATGCTTTAGGTTCAGATACTTGCGATATAAGTGATAAAGCTTCAAATGCAGGAGAAACTATCGAGTTAGCTCCAAATCCATGCGAAACAAATGATTTAGCTACAAATCAATGCGAAGTAGAAGGCTTAGCTCCAAATCCATGCGGAACCAATGATTTAGATTCAAATACTTGCGATTAAATGATATAGAGTCAACTGCAGGCGAAACAAACGTGTTAGCTACAAATCCACGCAAAAAACATGACTATCTTCAAATCAATGCGATATAGAAGGTCTAGCTCCATATCCATGCGAAACACATGATTTAGCTGCAAATCAATGCGATGTGGTAGAATCTGCTTCAAATCCATGCGAAACACATGATTTAGTTTCAAATCAATGTGAAGTAGAAGGCTTAGCTTCAAATCCATGCGAAACACATGATTTAGCTTCAAATCAATGCGAAGTAGAAGGATTAGCTTCAAAGCCATGCGACACAAATGATTTAGCTTCAAATACTTGCGATATAATTGATATAGCTTCAAATGCAGGCGAAACAAAAGAGTTAGCTTCAAATCCAAGCGAAACACATGGTTTATCTTCATATTCTTCCGAAACAAATGGTTTAGCTTCATATACTTGCGATATAAATGATACACTTTCAAATGCAGGCGAAAGAAACGAGTTAGCTTCAAATCCAAGCGCAACACATGGTTTAGTTTCAAATCAATGCGAAGTAGAAGGCGAAGCTTCAAATCGACGTGACAAAAATGATTTTGCTTCAAATACTTGCGATATAATTGATAAAGCTTCAAATGCAGGCGAAACAAACGAATTTGCTTCAAATCCATGCGAAACAAATGACTTAGATTCAAATCCATGCAAAACACATGATTAAGCTTCAAATGCATGCGAAACACATGATTCAGGTTCAAATTCATGGGAAACACGTGGTTTAGCATGAAATACATGCGAAACAAATTATTTAGCTTCAGATACTTATGATATACAGGATTTAGTTTCAACTACACGCGAAACAAACGAGTTAGCTTCAAATTCATGCGAAACACATGATTTTGCTTCAAACCAATGCGAAGTAGAAGGCTTGGCTTCAAATCCATGCGAATCAAATGATTTTGCATCAAATTCTTGTGATATACATGATATAGCTTCAAACGCAGGCGAAACAAACGAGTTAGTTTCAAATGCAGGCCAAACACATGATTTAGCTCCAAATTCATGCGAAACACATGGATTAGCTTCATATACTTGCGAAACAAGTGGTTCAGCTTCAGATACTTGTGATAAACATGATTTAGCTTCAACTGCATGCGAAACAATCGAGTTAGCTTCAAATCCAAGGGAAACAAATGATTTAGCTACAAATCAATGAGAAGTAGAAGGGTTAGCCACAAAGCCAAGCGACACAAATGATTTAGCTTCAAATACTTGCGATATAAATGATATACCTTCAACTGCAGGCAAAACAAACGAGATAGCTTCAAATCCATGCGGAACACATGATTTAGCTTCAAATCAATGCGATGCACATGGTGTAGCTTCATATTCTTGCGAAACAAGTGGTTTAGCTTCAGATACTTGTGATAAACATGATTCAGCTTCAACTGCATGCAAAACAAATGAGTTAGTTTAAAATGCAAGAGAAACACATGATTTAGCTTCATATCGATGCGAAACACATTGTTTAGCTTCATATTCTTGCGAAAAAAATGTGTTATCTTCAAATACTTGTGATATTCATGATTTAACTTCGACTGCATGCGAAACAAACGAGTTAGCTTCAAATCCATGCGAAACGCATGATTTAGGTTCAAATCAGTGCGAAGTAGAAGGCGTATCTCAAATCCATGCGACACAAATGATTTAGCATCAAATACTTGCGATTAAATGATATAGAGTCAACTGCAGGCGAAACAAACGTGTTAGCTACAAATCCACGCAAAAAACATGACTATCTTCAAATCAATGCGATATAGAAGGTCTAGCTCCAAATCCATGCGAAACACATGATTTAGCTGCAAATCAATGCGATGTGGTAGAATCTGCTTCAAATCCATGCGAAACACATGATTTAGTTTCAAATCAATGTGAAGTAGAAGGCTTAGCTTCAAATCCATGCGAAACACATGATTTAGCTTCAAATCAATGCGAAGTAGAAGGATTAGCTTCAAAGCCATGCGACACAAATGATTTAGCTTCAAATACTTGCGATATAATTGATATAGCTTCAAATGCAGGCGAAACAAACGAGTTAGCTTCAAATCCAAGCGAAACACATGGTTTATCTTTCTTCATATTCTTCCGAAACAAATGGTTTAGATTCATATACTTGCGATATAAATGATACACATTCAAATGCAGGCGAAAGAAACGAGTTAGCTTCAAATCCAAGCGCAATACATGGTTTAGTTTCAAATCAATGCGAAGTAGAAGGCGATGCTTCAAATCCACGTTGCAAAAATGACTTTGCTTCAAATACTTGCGATATAATTGATAAAGCTTCAAATGCAGGCGAAACAAACGAATTTGCTTCAAATCCATGCGAAACAAATGACTTAGATTCAAATCCATGCAAAACACATGATTAAGCTTCAAATGCATGCGAAACACATGATTCAGGTTCAAATTCATGGGAAACACGTGGTTTAGCATGAAATACATGCGAAACAAATTAATTAGCTTCAGATACTTATGATATACAGGATATAGTTTCAACTACACGCGAAACAAACGAGTTAGCTTCAAATTCATGCGAAACACATGATTTTGCTACAAATCAATGAGAAGTAGAAGGGTTAGCCACAAAGCCAAGCGACACAAATGATTTAGCTTCAAATACTTGCGATATAAATGATATACCTTCAACTGCAGGCAAAACAAACGAGATAGCTTCAAATCCATGCGGAACACATGATTTAGCTTCAAATCAATGCGATGCACATGGTGTAGCTTCATATTCTTGCGAAACAAGTGGTTTAGCTTCAGATACTTGTGATATAAATTATATAGCTTCAAATGCAGGCGAAACAAACGAATTTGCTTCAAATCCATGCGAAACAAATGACTTAGATTCAAATCCATGCAAAACACATGATTAAGCTTCAAATGCATGCGAAACACATGATTCAGGTACAAATTCATGGGAAACACGTGGTTTAGAATGAAATACATGCGAAACAAATTATTTAGCTTCAGATACTTATGATATACAGGATTTAGCTTCAACTGCATGCGAAACAAACGAGTTAGCATCAAATCCAAGCGAAACAGATGATTTAGCTACAAATCAATGCGAAGTAGAAGGCTTAGCTTCAAATCCATGAGAATCAGATCCTTTAGCTTCAAATACTCGTGATATACATGATTTAGCTACAACTACACGCGAAACAAACGAGTTAGCTTCAAATCCAAGGGAAACAAATGATTTAGCTACAAATCAATGCGAAGTAGAAGGGTTAGCCACAAAGCCAAGCGACACAAATGATTTAGCTTCAAATACTTGCGATATAAATGATATACCTTCAACTGTAGGCAAAACAAACGAGATAGCTTCAAATCCATGCGGAACACATGATTTAGCTTCAAATCAATGCGATGCACATGGTGTAGCTTCATATTCTTGCGAAACAAGTGGTTTAGCTTCAAATCATTGCGAAGTAGAAGGCTTAGCTACAAATACATGAGAAACAAATGACTTAGCTTCAAATACTTGCGATATAAGTGATACAGCTTCAAATGCAGGCGAAACAAACGAGTTATCGTCTAATCCATGCGAAACACATGATTAAGTTTCAAATCAATGCGCATTTGATGTCATAGCTTCAAATTCATGCGAAACAAACGATTTATCTTCAGATACTGGCGATGTAAGTGATATAGCATCAAATGCGGGCGTAAAGGACGAATTATCTTCAAATCCATGCGAAACACATTATTTAGGTTCAAAATGAAAGATTTAGATTCAAATACTAGCGAATATAAATGATATAGCTTCAAATGCAGACGAAAGGAACGAGTTACCTTCAAATTCAAGCGAAACACATTATTTACCTTCAAATTAATGCAAAGTAGAAGGCTTATCTTCAAAGCCATGAGACACAAATGATTTAGCTTCAAATACTTGTCATATAGTTGATATAGCTTCAAATGCAGGCGAAACAAACGAGTTACCCTTAAATCCAAGCGAAACACATGATATACCTTCAAATTAATGCTAAGTAGAAGGCTTATCTTTAAAGCCATGCGACACAAATGATTTAGCTTCAAATACTTGCGATGTAATTGATATAGCTTCAAATGCAGGCGAAACAAACGAGTTAGCTTCAAATCCAAGCGAAACACATGATTTAGTTCCAAATCAATGCGAAGTAGAAGGCTTAGCTTCAAATCCAAGCGAAACACATGATTTACCTTCAAATTAATGCAAAGTGGAAGGTTTATCTTCAAAGCCATGCAACACAAATGATTTAGCTTAAAAATACTTGCAATATAATTGATATAGCATCAAATGCAGGCGAAACAAACGAGTTAGCTTCAAATCCCAGCGAAACACATGGTTTAGTTTCAAATCAATGCGAAGTAGAAGGCTTAGCTACAAATCCAAGCGAAACACATGACTTACCTTCAAATTAATGCAAAGTGGAAGGTTTAACTTCAAAACCATTCGACACAAATGATTTAGCTTCAAATACTTGCGATATAATTGATATAGCTTCAAATGCAGGCGAAACAAACGAGTTAGCTTCAAATCCAAGCGGAAGACATGATTTAGCTTCAAATCAATGCGAAGTAGAAGGCTCAGCTTCATATCCATGCGACACAAATGATTTAGCTTCAAATACTTGCGATATAATTGATATAGCTTCAAATGCAGGCGAAACAAAAGAATTAGCTTCAAATCTGTGCGAAACACATGGTTTAGCTTCATATTATTGCGAAACAAATGGTTTGGATTCAGATACTTGTGATAATCATGATTTAGCTTCAAATGCAGGCGAAACAAACGAGTTATTTTCAAGTCCATGCGAAACACATGATTTTGCTTCACATACTTGCGATATAAGTGATATAGCTTCAAATGCAGGCGATACAAACGAGTTAGCTTCAAATCCAATCGAAACAAATGATTTAATTTGAAATCAATGCGAAGTAGCAGGCATAGCTCCAAATCCATGCGAAACAAATGATTTAGCTTCACATACTTGCGATATAAATGATATAGCTTCAAATGCTGGCGAAACATACGAGTTACTTTCAAATTTAAGCGAAACACATGATTTACCTTCAAATTAATGCAAGGTAGAAGGCATAGCTTCAAATCCATGCGAAACACACTATTTAGCTTCAAATCAATGCGAAGTAGAATGCTTAGCTTCAAAGCCATGCGGCACAAATGATTTAGCTTCAAATACTTGCGATATAATTGATATAGCTTCAAAAGCAGGCGAAACAAACGAGTTAGCTTCAAATCCAAGCGACACACATGATTTACCTTCAAATTAATGCAAAGTAGAAGGCTTATCTTCAAAGCCATGCGGCACAAATGATTTAGCTTCAAATACTTGCGATATAATTGATATAGCTTCAAAAGCAGGCGAAACAAACGAGTTAGCTTCAAATCCAAGCGACACACATGATTTACCTTCAAATTAATGCAAAGTAGAAGGCTTATCTTCAAAGCCATGCGGCACAAATGATTTAGCTTCAAATACCTGCGATATAATTGATATAGCTTCAAATGCAGGCGAAACAAACGAGTTAGTTTTAAAACCAAGCGAAACACATGATTTATCTTCAAATCAATGCGAAGTAGAAGGCTTAGCTTCAAATCCATGCGAAACACATGATTCACCTTCATATAAATGCGTGACACATGTTTTAGCTTCAAATCAATGCGAGGCAGAAGGCTTAGCATCAAATCAATGCGACACAAATGAATTAGCTTCAAATGCTTACGAAATAAATGGTACATATTCAAATAAAGTCGAAAAAAAACGAGATATCTTCAAATCCATGCAAAACAAACGAGTTAGCTTCAAATTCATGCGAAATATATGAGATATCTTCAAATACTTGAGATATAAATGAAATAGTTTCAAATGCAGGCGAAACAAATGCGATAGATTGAAATTCAAGGAAACTCATGATTTAGTTTCAAATTCATGCAAAACACATGGTTTAGCTTCAAATCCAAGCGAAACAAATGAATTAGCTACAAATAAATGCGATGTAGAAGGCTTAGCTTAAAATTCATGCGAAACAAATCATTTAGCTTCAAATACTTGCGATATAAATGAAATAGCTTCAAATGCAGGCGAAACAAACGAGTTAGCTTCAAATCCATGCGAAACACATGGTTTAGCTGTAAGTCAGTGCGAAGTAGAAGGCTTAGTTTCAAATCCATGCGAATCAAATTGTTTAACTTCAAATACTTGTGAAATACATGATTTACCTTCAACTGCATGCGAAACAAACGAGTTAGCTCCAAATCCAAGCGAAACGCATGATTTACCTTCAAATTAATGCAAAGTAGAAGGCTTATCTTCAAAGCCATGCGACATAAATGATTTAGCTTCAAATACTTGCGATATAATTGATATAGCTTCATATTCTTGCGAAACAAATGGTTCAGATTCAGATCCTTGTGATAAACATGATTTAGCTTCAAATGCAGGGGAAACAAACGAGTTAGCTTCAAATCCTGGCGAAACAGATGTTTAAGCTTCAAATGAATGTGAAGTAGAAGTATTAGCTTCAAATCCATCCGAAACAAATGGTTTAGCTTCAAATACTTGTGATATACATGATTTAGCTCCAACTGCATGCGAAACAAACGAGTTAGCCACAAATGCAAGCGAAACACACTGTTTAGCTTCAAATCAAGGCGAAGTAGACGACTTAGCTGCAAATCCATGTGGAACAAATGGTTTTGCTTCAAATACTTGTGATATACATGATTTAGCGTCAACTGCATGTGAAACAAACGTGTTAGCTTCCAATTCATGCGATATAGATGAGTTAGCTTCAAATCAATGCGATGTAGTAGGTTTAGCTTCAAATCCATGCGAGACCAATGATTTCGTTTCAGATACTTGCGATATAAAAGATATAGCTTCAACTGCATGCGAAACAAACGACTTAGATTCAAATCCATGCGAAACACATGATTTAGTTTCAAATCAATGCGAAGTAGAAGGCGTAGCTTCGAATCCATGCGAGTCAAATGATTTAGTCTCAAATACTTGTGATATTCATGATATAGCTTCAAATGCAGGCGAAACAATCGAGTTAGCTTCAAAGCTATGCGACACAAATGATTTAGCTTCAAATCAATGCAAAGTTGAAGTCTTAGCATCAAATCAATGCGTAACAATTGGTTTAGCTTCAAATGCAGGCGAAGCAAACGAGTTAGCTTCAAGTCCATGAGAAACGCATGATTTAGCATCTAATCAATGCGAAGTAGAAGGCTTAGCTTCAAATACATGTAGACCAAATGGTTTAGCTTCAAATACTTGTGATATACATGATTTATCTTCAACTGCATGCGAAACACATGGATTAGATTCACATTCTTGCGAAACAAATGGTTTAATTTCAGATACTTGCGATATAGATGATATAGCTTCAAATGCAGGCGGAAAAAAACGAGTTAGCTTCAACTGCATGCGAAACACATGGTTTAGGTTCAAATTCATGGGAAACACGTGGTTTAGCATCAAATCCATGCGAATCAGATGGTTTAGCTTTAAATACTTGTGATATACATGATTTAGATTCAACTGCATGCGAAACAAACGAGATAGCTTAAAATCCAAGCGAAATACATGATTTAGCTTCAAATCAATATGAAGTAGAAGGCTTGGCTTCAAATCCATGCGAAACAAATGGTTTAGCTACAAACATTTGTGATATACATGATTTAGCTTCAACTACATGCGGAGCAAGCAAGTTTGCTTCAAATCCAAGCGAAACAAATGATTTAGCTTCAAGTGCTTGCGAAACACATGATTTAGGTTCAAATTCGTGGGAAACACGTGGTTTAGCTTCAAATACATGCGAAACAAATTGTTTAGCTTCAGATCCTTATGATATACATGATTTAGCTTCAACAGCATGCGAAACCAGTGAGTTAGTTTCAAATCCAAGCGAAAAACTTAATTCAGTTTCAAATCAATGCGATGCAGAAGGTTTGGCTTCAAATCCAGGCGAAACAAATGATTTAGCTTCCAATTCATGCGATATGTGATACAGCTTCAAATGCAGGAGAAGCAAATGAGTTAGCTTCAAGTCCATGCGAAACACATGATTTAGCTTCTAATCAATGCGAAGTAGAAGGCTTAGCTTCAAATGCATGCGGAACAAATGTTTTAGCATCAAATACTTGTGATATACATGATTTAGCTTAAACTGCATGCGAAACAAACGAGTTAGCTTCAAATCCAAGCGAATCAAATGGTTTAGCTTCAAATACTTGCGATAAAAATGATATAGCTTGAAATGCATGCGAAACAAACGAGTTAGCTTCAAATCCAAGCGAAACACATGATTTAGCTTCAAATCAATGCGAAGTAGAAGGCTTGGATTCACATCCATGCCAAACGAATTATTTAGATTCAAATGCTTGTCATATACATGATATAGCTTCAAATGCAGGCGGAACAAAGGAGTAAGCTTCAAATCCATGCGAAGAACATGATTTAGCTTCAACTGCATGCGAAACACATGATTTAGGTTCAAAATCATGGGAAACACGTGGTTTAGCATCAAATCCGTGCGAATCAGATGGTTTAGCTTCAAATACTTGTGATATAAGAGATTTAGATTCAACTGCGTGCGAAACAAACGAGATAGCTTCAAATCCAAGCGTAATACATGATTTAGTTTCAAATCAATGCGAAGTAGAAGGCTTGGCTTCAAATCCATGCGAAACAAATGGTTTAGCTACAAACATTTGTGATATACATGATTTAGCTTCAACTACATTTGAAACCAGTGCGTTTTCTTCAAATCCAAGAGAAAAACTTGATTCAGTTCAAATCAATGCGATGCAGAAAGTTTAGCTTCAAATCCATGCGAAACAAATGATTTAGCTTCAAATACTTGCCACATAAATGAAATAGCTACAAATGCAGGCGACACAAACGACTTAGCTTCAAATCCATTCAGAAGACATGATTAAGCTTCAAATACATGCGAAATACACGATTAAGGTTCAAATTCATTGGAAACACGTGGTTTAGCATCAAATCCGTGCGAATCAAATGGTTTAGCTTCACATACTTGTAATATACATGATTTAGATTCAACTGCATGCGAAACAAACGAGTTAGCTTCAAATCTAACCGAAACACTTGATTTAGCTTCAAATCAATGCGAAGTAGAAGGCTTAGCTTCAAATCCATGCGAATCAAATGGTTTAGCTTCAAATACTTGTGATTTACATGATTTAGCTCCAACAACATGCGAAACAAACAAGTAACCTTCAAATTCATGGAAAACACATGATTTAGCTACCATCAATGCGAAGTAGAAGGCTTATCATCAAATCCATGCCACACAAATGAATTAGATTCAAATCAGTGCCAAGTGGAAGGCTTAGCATCAAATCCATGCGAATCAAATGGTTTAGCTTCAAATACTTGCCACAACAATGAAATAGCTACAAATGCAGGCGACGCAAACGACTTAGCTTCAAATCAATTCAGAACACATGATTAAGCTTCGAATGCATGCGAAACACATAATTTAGCTACAAATCAATGCGAAGTAAAAGGCTTAGCTTCAAATCCATGCGAAAGCCAGGATTTACTTCAAATCCAAGCGAAACACATGATTTAGTTTCAAATCAATGCGAAGTAGAAGGCTTAGCTTCAAAGCAATGCGAAACAAATGATTTAGCTTCAAATACTTGCGATATAAATGATATAGCTTCAAATGCAGGCGCAACAAACGACTTAGCTTCAAATCCATGCAAAACACATAATCTAGCTACAAAGCAATGCGAAGTAGAAGGCATGGCTTCAAATCCATGCGAAACACATGATTTAGCTTCAAATCAATATGAAGTAGAAGGCTTGGCTTCAAATCCATGCGAAACAAATGGTTTAGCTACAAACATTTGTGATATACATGATTTAGCTCCAACTACATGCGGAGCAAGCAAGTTTGCTTCAAATCCAAGCGAAACATATGATTTAGCTTCAAGTGCTTGCGAAACACATGATTTAGGTCTAAATTCGTGGGAAACACGTGGTTTAGCTTCAAATACATGCGAAACAAATTGTTTAGCTTCAGATCCTTATGATATACATGATTTAGCTTCAACAGCATGCGAAACCAGTGAGTTAGTTTCAAATCCAAGCGAAAAACTTAATTCAGTTTCAAATCAATGCGATGCAGAAGGTTTGGCTTGAAATCCATGCGAAACAAATGATTTAGCTTCCAATTCATGCGATATAAGTGATACAGCTTCAAATGCAGGAGAAACAAACGAGTTAGCTTCAACTCCATGCGAAACACATGATTTAGCTTCTAATCAATGCGAAGTAGAAGGCTTAGCTTCAAATGCATGCGGAACAAATGTTTTAGCATCAAATACTTGTGATATACATGATTTAGCTTAAACTGCATGCGAAACAAACGAGTTAGCTTCAAATCCAAGCGAATCAAATGGTTTAGCTTCAAATACTTGCGATAAAAATGATATAGCTTGAAATGCATGCGAAACAAACGAGTTAGCTCCAAATCCAAGCGAAACACATGATTTAGCTTCAAATCAATGCGAAGTAGAAGGCTTGGATTCAAATCCATGCCAAACGAATTATTTAGATTCAAATGCTTGTCATACACATGATATAGCTTCAAATGCAGGCGGAACAAAGGAGTAAGCTTCAAATCCATGCGAAGAACATGATTTAGCTTCAACTGCATGCGAAACACATGATTTAGGTTCAAAATCATGGGAAACACGTGGTTTAGCATAAAATCCGTGCGAATCAGATGGTTTAGCTTCAAATACTTGTGATATAAGAGATTTAGATTCAACTGCATGCGAAACAAACGAGATAACTTCAAATCCAAACGAAATACATGATTTAGTTTCAAATCAATGCGAAGTAGAAGGCTTGGCTTCAAATCCATGCGAAACAAATGGTTTAGCTACAAACATTTGTGTTATACATGATTTAGCTTCAACTACATGCGAAACCAGTGCGTTTTCTTCAAATCCAAGTGAAAAACTTGATTCAGTTTCAAATCAATGCGATGCAGAAAGTTTAGCTTCAAATCCATGCGAAACAAATGGTTTAGCTTCAAATACTTGTGATTTACATGATTTAGCTCCAACAACATGCGAAACAAACAAGTAACCTTCAAATTCATGGAAAACACATGATTTAGCTACCATCAATGCGAAGTAGAAGGCTTATCTTCAAATCCATGCCACACAAATGAATTAGATTCAAATCAGTGCCAAGTGGAAGGCTTAGCATCAAATCCATGCGAATCAAATGGTTTAGCTTCAAATACTTGCCACAACAATGAAATAGCTACAAATGCAGGCGACGCAAACGACTTAGCTTCAAATCAATTCAGAACACATGATTAAGCTTCGAATGCATGCGAAACACATAATTTAGCTACAAATCAATGCGAAGTAAAAGGCTTAGCTTCAAATCCATGCGAAAGCCAGGATTTACTTCAAATCCAAGCGAAACACATGATTTAGTTTCAAATCAATGCGAAGTAGAAGGCTTAGCTGCAAAGCAATGCGAAACAAATCATTTAGCTTCAAATACTTACGATATAAATGATATAGCTTAAAATGCAGGCGCAACAAACGACTTAGCTTCAAATCCATGCAAAACACATAATTTAGCTACAAATCAATGCGAAGTAGAAGACATGCTTCAAATCCATGCGAAACACATGATTTAGCTTCAAATACTTGCCACATAAATGAAATAGCTACAAATGCAGGCGACATAAACGACTTAGCTTCAAATCCATTCAGAAGACATGATTAAGTTTCAAATAAATGCGAAACACACGATTAAGGTTCAAATTCATTGGAAACACGTGGTTTAGCATCAAATCCGTGCGAATCAGATGGTTTAGCTTCAAATACTTGTGATATAAGTGATTTAGATTCAACGGCATGCGAAACAAACGAGATAGCTTCAAATCCAAGCGAAAAACATGATTTAGTTTCAAATCAATGCGAAGTAGAAGGCTCGGCTTCAAATCCATGCGAAACAAATGGTTTAGCTACAAACGTTTGTGATATACATGATTTAGCTTCAACTACATGCGAAACCAGTGAGTTTTATTCAAATCCAAGAGAAAAACTTGATTCAGTTTCAAATCAATGCGATGCAGAAAGTTTAGCTTCAAATCCATGCGAAACAATTGATTTAGCTTCAAATACTTGCCACATAAATGAAATAGCTACAAATGCAGGCGACACAAACGACTTAGCTTCAAATCCATTCAGAAGACATGATTAAGCTTCAAATACATGCGGAACACACGATTAAGGTTCAAATTCATTGGAAACACGTGGTTTAGCATCAAATCCGTGAGAATCAAATGGTTTAGCTTCACATACTTGTAATATACATGATTTAGGTTCAACTGCATGCGAAACAAACGAGTTAGCTTCAAATCTAACCGAAACACTTGATTTAGCTTCAAATCAATGCGAAGTAGAAGTCTTAGCTTCAAATCCATGCGAATCAAATGGTTTAGCTTCAAATACTTGTGATTTACATGATTTAGCTCCAACAGCATGCGAAACAAACAAGTAACCTTCAAATTCATGGAAAACACATGATTTAGCTACCATCAATGCGAAGTAGAAGGCTTATCTTCAAATCCATGCCACACAAATGAATTAGATTCAAATCAGTGCCAAGTGGAAGGCTTAGCATCAAATCCATGCGAATCAAATGGTTTAGCTTCAAATACTCGCCACAACAATGAAATAGCTACAAATGCAGGCGACAGAAACGAGTTAGCTTCAAATCAATTCAGAACACATGATTAAGCTTCGAATGCATGCGAAACACATAATTTAGCTACAAATCAATGCGAAGTAAAAGGCTTAGCTTCAAATCCATGCGAAAGCCAGGATTTACTTCAAATCCATGCGTATCACATGTTTTAGCTTCAAATCAATACGAAGCAGAAGTGTTAGCATCAAATCCATGCAACACAAATCAAATACTTGCAACATAAGTGATATAACTTCAAATGCAAGCGAAACAAACGAGTTAGCTTCAAAGCCATACGACACAAATGATTTAGCTTCAAATACTTGCGATATAATTGATATACCTTCAAATCAATGCGAAACACATGATTTAGCTTCAAATCCAAGCGAAACACATGATTTAGTTTCAAATCAATGCGAAGTACAAGGCTTAGCTTCAAAGCAATGCGAAACAAATGATTTAGCTTCAAATACTTGCGATATAAATGATATAGCTTCAAATGCAGGCGCTACAAACGACTTAGCTTCAAATCCATGCAAAACACATAATTTAGCTACAAATCAATGCGAAGTAGAAGGAATGGCTTCAAATCCATGCGAAACACATGATTTAGCTACAAATCCATGCGTAACACATGTTTTAGCTTCAAATCAATGCGAAGCAGAAGGCTTAGCATCATATCCTTGCGACACAAATGAATTAGCTTCAAATGCTTGCGAAATAAATGGTACAGATTCAAATAAAGTCGAAACAAACGAGGTATCTTCAAATCCATGCAAAACAAACGAGTTAGCTTCAAATCCATGCGAAACACATGATTTAGCACCAAATCCATTGGAAACTCATGATTTAGAATCAAATTCATGCGAAACAAATGGTTTAGCTTCATATTCTTGTGAAACAAATGGTTTAGCTTCAGATAATTGTGATAAACATGATTTAGCTTCATCTGCATACGAAACAAACGAGTTAGATTCACATTCAAGGGAATCACATGATTTAGTTTCAAATCAATGCGAAGTTGAAAGCTTAGCATCAATCCATGCGAAATATATGAGTTACCTTCAAATACTTGCGATATAAATGAAATAGCTTCAAATGCAGGCGAAACAAACGCGATAGCTTGAAATTCATGGAAACGCATGATTTAGTTTCAAATTCATGCGAAACACATGATTTAGCTCCAAATAAAAGCGAAACAAATGATATTGCCTTAAATCAATGCGATGTAGATGGCTTAGCTTCAAATCCGCGCGAAACAAATGATTTAGATTCAAATAATTGCGATAGAAGTGATATAGCTTCAAATGCAGGCGAAACAAACGAGTTAGCTGCAAATCCACGCAAAAAACATGACTAACTTCAAATCAATGCGATATAGAAGGTTTAGCTCCAAATCCATGCGAAACACATGATTTAGCTAAAACTCAATGCAAAGTAGAAGGCGTAGCTTCAAATCCATGCGGAACAAATGATTTAGCTTCAAATACTTGCGATATAAGTGATATAGGTTCAACTGCAGGCGAAACAAACGAGGTAGCTTCAAATCCATGCGAAACAAATGATATTTCTTCAAATACTTGCGAAACAAATGATTTAGCTTCAAATACTTGCTTTATAAATGATATAACATCAAATGCAGGCAAAACAAACGAGTTAGCTTCAGATCCATGCGGAACACAAGATTTAGTTTCAAATCAATGCGAAGCACATGGTTTAGCTTCATATACTTGCGAAACAAGTGGTTTAGCTTCAGATACTTGTGATAAACATGATTTAGCTTCAACTGCATGCGAAACAAACGAGTTAGTTTAAAATCCAAGCGAAACACACGATTTAGCTTCAAATCAATGCGAAGTAGAAGGCTTAGCTTCAAATCGATGCCATACGAATGATTTAGCTTCAAATACCTGCGATAGAAGTGATATAGCTTCAAATGCAGGCGAAACAAACGAGTTAGCTTCAACTCTATGCGAAACACATGATTTAGCTTCAAATTCATGCGAAACACGTGGTTTAGCTTCATATTGTTGCGAAACAAATGGTTTAGATTCAGATACTTGTGATAAACATGATTTAGCTTCAAATGCAGGCGAAACAAACGAGTTAGTTTCAAATCCATGCGAAACACATGATTTAGTTTCAAATCCAAGCGAAACACATGGTTTAGCTTCAAATTCTTGCGAAACAAATGGTTCAGATTCAGATAATTGTGATAAACATGATTTAGCTCCAAATGCATGCGAAACAAACGAGTTAGCTTCAAAGCTATGCGACACAAATGATTTAGCTTCAAATACATGCGATATAATTGATATAGCATCAAATGCAGGCGAAACAAACGAGTTAGCTTCAAATCCAAGCGAAACACATGGTTTAGCTTCATATTCTTGCGAAACAAATGGCTTAGCATCAGATACTTGTGATAAACATGATTTAGCTTCAACTGCGTTCAATATAAACTAGTTAGCTTCAAATACAAGGGAAACACATGATTTAGCTTCAAATACCTGCGGTATAATTGAGTTAGCTTGAAATGCACACAAAACAAACGAGTTAGCTACAGATCCGTGCGAAACAAATGGTTTTGTTACAAATACTTGTGATATACATTATTCAGCTACAACTGCAAGCGAAACAAACGAGTTAGCATCAAATCCATGCGAAACGAATGATTTAGCTTCAAATAGTTGCCTCATAAATGAAATACCTACAAATGTAGGCGAAACAAACGAGTTAGCTACAAATCCATGCAAAAAACATGACTAATTTCAAATGAATGCGATATAGAAGGTATAGCTTCAAATCCATGCGACTCATATGATTTAGCTGCAAATCAATGCTATGTAGAAGGTTTAGCATCAAATCCATGCGACACAAATGATTTAGCTTCAGATACTTGCGATATAAATGATATAGCTTCAAATGCAAGCGCTACAAACGACTTAGCTTCAAATCCATGCAAAACACATAATTTAGCTACAAATCAATGCGAAGTAGAAGGCATGGCTTCAAATCCATGCGAAACACATGATTTCGCTTCAAATCCATGCGTAACACATGTTTTAGCTTCAAATGAATGCGAAGCAGAAGGCTTAGCATCATATCCTTGCGACACAAATGAATTAGCTTCAAATGCTTGCGAAATAAATGGTACAGATTCAAATAAAGTCGAAACAAACGAGGTATCTTCAAATCCATGCAAAACAAACGAGTTAGCTTCAAATCCATGCGAAACACATGATTTAGCACCAAATCCATTGGAAACTCACGATTGAGAATCAAGTTCATGCGAAACAAATGGTTTAGCTTCATATTCTTGTGAAACAAATGGTTTAGCTTCAGATAATTGTGATAAACATGATTTAGCTTCATCTGCATACGAAACAAACGAGTTAGATTCACATTCAAGGGAATCACATGATTTAGTTTCAAATCAATGCGAAGTTGAAAGCTTAGCATCAATCCATGCGAAATATATGAGTTACCTTCAAATACTTGCGATATAAATGAAATAGCTTCAAATGCAGGCGAAACAAACGCGATAGCTTGAAATTCATGGAAACGCATGATTTAGTTTCAAATTCATGCGAAACACATGATTTAGCTCCAAATAAAAGCGAAACAAATGATATTGCCTTAAATCAATGCGATGTAGATTGCTTAGCTTCAAATCCTCGCGAAACAAATGATTTAGATTCAAATAATTGCGATACAAGTGATATAGCTTCAAATGCAGGCGAAACAAACGACTTAGCTGCAAATCCACGCAAAAAACATGACTAACTTCAAATCAATGCGATATAGAAGGTTTAGCTCCAAATCCATGCGAAACACATGATTTAGCTGCAAATCAATGCGATGTGGAAGATTTAGCTTCAACTCCATGCGAAACAAATGATTTAAATTCACATGCTTGCGATAAAAATGATATAGCTTGAGATGTATGCGAAACAAATGATTTAGCTTCTAATCCAAGCGAAACACATGGTCTAGTTTCAAATCAATGCGAAGTAGAAGGCTTAGCTACAAATCAATGCGAAGTAGAAGGCATGACTTCAAATCCTTGTGAAACACATGATTTAGCTTCAAATCCATGCGTAACACATGTTTTAGCTTCAAATCAATGCGAAGCAGAAGGCTTAGCATCATATTCATGCGACACAAATGAATTAGCTTCAAATGCTTGCGAAACACATGATTTAGCACTAAATCCATGGGAAACTCACGATTTAGAATCAAATTCATGCGAAACAAATGGTTCAGCTTCATATTCTTGTGAAACAAAAGTTTAGCTTCAGATAATTAAGATAAACATGATTTAGCTTCAACTGCATGCGAAACAAACGAGATAGCTTCAAATCCAAGCCAAACACATTATTTAGCTTCAAATCAATGCGAAGTAGAAGGCTGATCTACGAATCCATGCGAAGCAAATGGTTTAGCTTCAAATACTTGTGATACACTTGATTGAGCTTCAACAGCATGCGAAACAAACGAGTTAGCTTCAAATACATGCGAAACACATGATTTAGCTTCAAATCAATGCGAAGTAGGAGGCTTATCTTCGAATCCATGCGAAATAAATGGTTTTGCTTCAAATACTACTGATACACTTGAGTTAGCTTCAACTGCATGCGAAACAAACGAGTTAGCTTCAAATCCATGCGAAACACATGATTAAGCTTCAAATCAATGCGAAGTAGGAGGCTTTTCTTCGAATCCATGCGAAATAAATTGTTTAGCTTCAAATACTTGTGATACACTTGAGTTAGCTTCAACAGCATGCAAAACAAACGAGTTAGTTTCAAATCCATGCGAAACACATGATTTAGCATCTAATAAATGCGAAGTAGAAGGCTGATATTCGAATCAATTGCGAAGCAAAGGGTTTAGCTTCAAATACTTGTGATACACTTGATTTAGCTTCAACAGCGTGCGAAACAAACGAATTAGATTCAGATCCATGCGAACAGATGATTTAGCTTCAAATCAATGCGGAGTAGAAGGCGTAGCTTCAAATCCATGCGACACAATTGATTTAGCTTTAAATATTTTGCGATATAATTGATAAAGCTTCAAATGCAGGCGAAACAAACGAGTTAGCTTCAAATCCAAGGGAAACATATGATTTAGTTTCAAATCAATGTGAAGTAGAAGGCTTAGCTTCAAATCCATGCGAAACACATGATTTAGCTTCAAATCAATGCGAAACACATGGTTTAGCTTCATATACTTGCGAAACAAGTGGTTCAGCTTCAGATACTTGTGATAAACATGATTTAGCTTCAAATGCATGCGAAACAATCGCGTTAGTTTCAAATCCATGCGAAACCCGTGATTTAGCTTCAAATCCAAGCGAAGCACATAGTTTAGCTTCATATTCTTGCGAAACAAATGGTTTAGCTTCATATACTTGTGATAAACATGATTTTGCTTCAACAGCATGCGAAACAAACGAGTTAGCATTAAAACCAAGCGAGACACGTGATTTAGCTTCAAATCAATGCGAAGTAGATGGCTTAGCTTCATATCCATGCGAAACAAATGAGTTAGCTTCAAATACTTGCGAATATAAGTGATACAGCTTCAAATGCATGCGAAACAAACGAGTTAGCCTCAAATCCATGCGAAACACATGATTTAGCTAAAAATCAATGCGAAGTAGATGGCTTAGCTTCATATCCATTCGCAACAAATGACTTAGCTTCAAATACTTGCGAATATAAGTGATACAGCTTCAAATACATGCGAAACAAACGAGGTAGCTTCAAATCCATGCGAAACAAATGATTTTTCTTCA
This sequence comes from Megalopta genalis, assembly GCF_051020955.1. Classification (NCBI taxonomy): domain Eukaryota; kingdom Metazoa; phylum Arthropoda; class Insecta; order Hymenoptera; family Halictidae; genus Megalopta; species Megalopta genalis. The sequence goes on along the minus strand of NW_027477629.1, from coordinate 6,134 downwards.
AATAATTGCGATACAAGTGAACTAGATTCAAATGCAGGCGAAACAAACCAGGTAGCTTCAATTCCATGTGAAACACATGATTTAGCTTAAGATTCATGCGAAACAGATTATTTAGCTTCACATACTTACTATTAAATGATATAGCTTCAAATGCAGGCGAAACAAACGAGTTAGCTACAAATTCATACGAAACACATGATTTACCTTCAAATTAATGCAAAGTAGTAGGTTTATCTTCAAAGTCATGCGACACAAATGATTTAGCTTCAAATACTTGCGTTATAAATGATATAACATCAAATGCAGGCAAAACAAACGAGTTAGCTTCAGATCCATGCGGAACACAAGATTTATCTTCAAATCAATGCGAAGCACATGGTTTAGCTTCATATACTTGCGAAACAAGTGGCTTAGCTTCAGATACTTGTGATAAACATGATTTAGCTTCAACTGCATGCGAAACAAACGAGTTAGTTTAAAATCCAAGCGAAACACATGATTTAGCTTCAAATCAATGCGAATTAGATGGCTTAGCTTCATATCCATGCGAAACAAATGACTTAGCTTCAAATACTTGCGAACATAAGTGATACAGCTTCAAATGCATGCGAAACAAACGAGTTAGCATCAAATCCATGCGAAACAAATGATTATTCTTCAAATACTTGCGAAACAAATGATTTAGTTTCAAATACTTGCGTTATAAATGATATAACATCAAATGCAGGCAAAACAAACGAGTTAGCTTCAGATCCATGCGGAACACAAGATTTAGCTTCAAATCAATGCGAAACACATGGTTTGGCTTCATATACTTGCGAAACAAGTGGTTCAGCTTCAGATACTTGTGATAAACATAATTTAGCTTCAACTGCATGCGAAACAATCGCGATATCTTCAAATCCAAGAGAAACACACGATTTAGCTTCAAATCAATGCAAAGTAGAAGGCTTAGCTTCAAATCGATGCGATACGAATGAGTTAGCTTCAAATACCTGCGATAGAAGTGATATTGCTTCAAATGCAGGCGAAACAAACGAGTTAGCTTCAAGTCTATGCGAAACACATGATTTAGCTTAAAAATTCATGCGAAACACATGGTTTAGCTTCATATTCTTGCGAAACAAATGGTTTAGATTCAGATACTTGTGATAAACATGATTTAGCTTCAAATGCAGGCGAAACAAAAGAGTTAGTTTCAAATCCATGCGAAACACAAGATTTAGCTTCAAATCCAAGCGAAACACATGGTTTAGCTTCATATTCCTTAGAAACAAATGGTTTAGCTTCATATACTTGTGATAAACATGATTTAGCTTCAACCGCATGCGAAACAAACGAGTTAGCATTAAAACCAAGCGAGACACGTGATTTAGCTTCAAATCAATGCGAAGTAGATGGCTTAGCTTCATATCCATGCGAAACAAATGAGTTAGCTTCAAATACTTGCGAATATAAGTGATACAGCTTCAAATGCATGCGAAACAAACGAGTTAGCATCAAATCCATGCGAAACACATGATTTAGCTAAAAATCAATGCGAAGTAGAAGGCGTAGCTTCAAATCCATGCGGAACAAATGATTTAGCTTCAAATACTTGCGATATAATTGATATAGGTTCAACTGCAGGCGAAACAAACGAGGTAGCTTCAAATCCATGCGAAACAAATGATTTTTCTTCAAGTACTTGCGATACAAGTTAACTAGCTTCAAATGCAGGCGAAACAAACCAGGTAGCTTCAATTCCATGCGAAACACATGATTTAGCTTAAATTTGTTGCGAAACAATTGATTTAGCTTCAAATACCTGCGATATAAATGATATAAAATCAAATGCAGGCAAAACAAACGAGTTAGCTTCAGATCCATTCGGAACACAAGATTTAGCTTCAAATCAATGCGAAGCACATGGTTTAGCTTCATATACTTGCGAAACAAGTGGTTTAGCTTCAGATACTTGTGATAAACATGATTTAGCTTCAATTGCATGCGAAACAAACGAGTTAGTTTAAAATCCAAGCAAAACACATGATTTAGCTTCAAATCAATGCGAAGTAGATGGCTTAGCTTCATATCCATGCGAAACAAATGACTTAGCTTCAAATACGTGCGAATATAAGTGATACAGCTTCAAATGCATGCGAAACAAACGAGTTAGCATCAAATCCATGCGACACACATGATTTAGCTAAAACTCAATGCAAAGTAGAAGGCGTAGCTTCAAATCCATTCGGAACAAATGATTTAGCTTCAAATACTTGCGATATAAGTGATATAGATTCAACTGCAGGCGAAACAAACGAGGTAGCTTCAAATCCATGCGAAACAAATGATATTTCTTCAAATACTTGAGAAACAAATGATTTAGTTTCAAATACTTGCGTTATAAATGATATAACATCAAATGCAGGCAAAACAAACGAGTTAGCTTCAGATCCATGCGGAACACAAGATTTAGCTTCAAATCAATGCGAAGCACATGGTTTAGCTTCATATACTTGCGAAACAAGTGGTTTAGCTTCAGATACTTGTGATAAACATGATTTAGCTTCAACTGCATGCGAAACAAACGAGTTAGTTTAAAATCCAAGCGAAACACACGATTTAGCTTCAAATCAATGCGAAGTAGAAGGCTTAGCTTCAAATCGATGCCATACGAATGATTTAGCTTCAAATACCTGCGATAGAAGTGATATAGCTTCAAATGCAGGCGAAACAAACGAGTTAGCTTCAACTCTATGCGAAACACATGATTTAGCTTCAAATTCATGCGAAACACGTGGTTTAGCTTCATATTGTTGCGAAACAAATGGTTTAGATTCAGATACTTGTGATAAACATGATTTAGCTTCAGATGCAGGCGAAACAAACGAGTTAGTTTCAAATCCATGCGAAACACATGATTTAGTTTCAAATCCAAGCGAAACACATGGTTTAGCTTCATATGCTTGCGAAACAAGTGGTTTAGCTTCATATGCTTGCGAAACAAGTGGTTTAGCTTCGGATACTTGTGATAAACAGGATTTAGCTTCAACTGCAGTCGAAACAAACGAGTTAGTTTCAAATCCATGCGAAACACATGATTTAGCTTCAAATCCAAGCGAAACACATGGTTTAGCTTCATATTCTTGCGAAACAAATGGTTTAGCTTCATATACTTGTGATAAACATGATTTAGCTTCAACCGCATGCGAAACAAACGGGTTAGCTTTAAAACCAAGCGAGACACATGATTTATCTTCAAATCAATGCGAAGTGGATGGCTTAGCTTCTTATCCATGCGGAACAAATGATTTGGCATCAAATACTTGCGATATAAGTGATATAGGTTCAACTGCAGGCGAAACAAACGAGGTAGCTTCAAATCCATGCGAAACAAATGATATTTCTTCAAATACTTGCGAAACAAATGATTTAGCTTCAAATACTTGCGTTATAAATGATGTAACATTAAATGCAGGCAAAACAAACGAGTTAGCTTCAGATCCATGCGGAACACATGATTTAGATTCAAATCAATGCGAAGTATATGGCTTAACTTCTAATCCATGCGAAACAAATGATTTAGCTTCAAATACTTGCGACGTAAATGATATAGCTTCAAATGCAGGCGTAACAAACCAGGTAGCTTCAATTCCATGCGAAACACATGATTTAGCTTAAAATTCATACGAAACAAATGATTTATCTTCAAATACTTGCGATATAAACGATATACCTTCAAATGTAGGCAAAACAAACGAGTTCGCTTCAAATCCACACAGAACACATGATTTAGCTTCAAATCAATGCGAAGCACATGCTTTAGCTTCATATGCTTGCGAAACAAGTGGTTTAGCTTCAAATATTTGTGATGAACATGATTTAGCTTCAAATGCAGTCGAAACAAACGAGTTAGTTTCAAATCCATGCAAAACACATGATTTAGCATCAAATCCAAGCGAAACACATGGTTTAGCTTCATATTTTTGCGAAACAAATGGTTTAGTTCATATACTTGTGATAAACATGATTTAGCTTCAACCGCATACGAAACAAACGAGTTAGCATTAAAACAAAGCGAGACACGTGCTTTAGCTTCAAATCAATGCGAAGTAGATGGCTTAGCTTCATATCCATACGAAACAAATGACTTAGCTTCAAATACTTGCGAATATAAGTGATACAGCTTCAAATACATGCGAAACAAACGAGGTAGCTTCAAATCCATGCGAAACACATGATTTAGCTTTAAATCAATGCGAAGTAGAAGGCTTAGCTTCAAATAGAAGCGAATCACATGATTTAGCTTCAAATCAATGCGAAGTAAAAAGCTTAGCTTCAAATCCATGCGAAACAAATGATTTAGCTTCACAGACTTGCGATATAAATGGTATAGCTTCAAATAAGGGCGAAACAAACGAGTTAGCTTCAAATCTGTGCGAAACACATGATTTAGCTTCCAATCACTGCGAAGTTGAAAGCTTAGCTTCAAATCCATGCGAAATATTTGAGTTACCTTCATCTACTTGAGATATAATTGAAATAGCTTCAAATGCAGGCGAAACAAACGAGTTAGCTTCAAATCCATGCAAAACACATGATTTATCTTCAAATTCATAAGAAACACATGGTTTAGCTTCATATTCTTGCGAAACAAATGGTTTAGGTTCAGATACTTGCGATATAAATGATATAGCTTCAAATGCAGGCGAAACAAACAAGTTAGCTTCAAATCCAAGCGAAACACATGATTTAGTTCCAAATCAATGCAAAGTAGAAGGCTTAGCTTCAAATCCAAGCGAAAACATGATTTACCTTCAAATTAATGCAAAGTGGAAGGCTTATCTGCAAAGCCATGCGACACAAATGATTTAGCTTTAAATACTTGCGATATAAATGATATAGCATCAAATGCAGGCGAAACAAACGAGTTAGCTTCAAATCTGTGCGAAACACATGATTTAGCTTCAAATCAATGCGAAGTAGAAGGCTTAGCTTCAATGCCATGCAACACAAATGATTTAGCTTCAAATACTTGCGATATAATTGATATAGCTTCAAATGCAGGCGTAACAAACGAGTTGGCTTCAAATCTGTGCGAAATACATGATTTAGCTTCAAATTCATGCGAAACACATGGTTTAGCTTCAAATCAATGTGAAGTAGAAGGCTTAGCTTCAAATCCATGCGAAACACATAATTTATTTTCAAATCAATGCGAATCAGAAGGCTTAGCTTCAAATCCATGCGAAACAAATGATTTAGCTTCAAATACTTGCGATATAATTGATATAGCTTCAAATGCAGGCGTAACAAACGAGTTGGCTTCAAATCTGTGCGAAATACATGATTTAGCTTCAAATTCATGCGAAACACATGGTTTAGCTTCATATTCTTGCGAAACAAATGGTTTAGATTCAGATAATTGTGATAAACATGATTTAGCTTCAAATGCAGGCGAAACAAACGAGTTACCTTCAAATCCAAGCGAAACACATGTTTTACCTTCAAATTAATGCAAAGTAGAAGGCTTATCTTCAACGCCATGCGACACAGATGATTTAGCTTCAAATACTTGCGATATAATTGATATAGCTTCAAATGCAGGCGAAACACATGGTTTAGCTTCATATTCTTGCGAAACAAATGGTTTAGCTTCATATACTTGTGATAAACATGATTTAGCTTCAACCGCATGCGAAACAAACGAGTTAGCTTTAAAACCAAGCGAGACACATGATTTAGCTTCAAATCAATGCGAAGTAGGTGGCTTAGCTTCATATCCATGCGAAACAAATGACTTAGCTTCAAATACTTGCGAATATAAGTGATACTGCTTTAAATGCATGCGAAACAAACGAGTTAGCATCAAATCCATGCGAAACACATGATTTAGCTAAAAATCAATGCGAAGTAGAAGGCGTAGCCTCAAACCCATGCGGAACAAATGATTTAGCTTCAAATACTTGCGATATAAGTGATATAGATTCAACTGCAGGCGAAATAAACGAGGTAGCTTCAAATCCATGCGAAACAAATGATATTTCTTCAAATACTTGCGAAACAAATGATTTAGTTTCAAATACTTGCGTTATAAATGATATAACATCAAATGCAGGCAAAACAAACGAGTTAGCTTCAGATCCATTCGG
>NW_027477628.1:0-62979 GCF_051020955.1 Megalopta genalis | reverse complement strand
GTTTGTTGTTTGTTCTTCGTTGTTTGTTGTTTGTTCTTCGTTGTTTGTTGTTTGTTCTTCGTTGTTTGTTGTTTGTTCTTCGTTGTTTGTTGTTTGTTCTTCGTTGTTTGTTGTTTGTTCTTCGTTGTTTGTTGTTTGTTCTTCGTTGTTTGTTGTTTGTTCTTCGTTGTTTGTTGTTTGTTCTTCGTTGTTTGTTGTTTGTTCTTCGTTGTTTGTTGTTTGTTCTTCGTTGTTTGTTGTTTGTTCTTCGTTGTTTGTTGTTTGTTCTTCGTTGTTTGTTGTTTGTTCTTCGTTGTTTGTTGTTTGTTCTTCGTTGTTTGTTGTTTGTTCTTCGTTGTTTGTTGTTTGTTCTTCGTTGTTTGTTGTTTGTTCTTCGTTGTTTGTTGTTTGTTCTTCGTTGTTTGTTGTTTGTACTTCGTTCTTCGTTGTTTGTTCTTCGTTGTTTGTTGTTTGTTCTTCGTTGTTTGTTATTTGTTCTTCGTTGTTTGTTGTTTGTTCTTCGTTGTTTGTTGTTTGTTCTTCGTTGTTTGTTGTTTGTTCTTCGTTGTTTGTTGTTTGTTCTTCGTTGTTTGTTGTTTGTTCTTCGTTGTTTGTTCTTCGTTGTTTGTTGTTTGTTCTTCGTTGTTTGTTCTTCGTTGTTTGTTGTTTGTTCTTCGTTGTTTGTTGTTTGTTCTTCGTTGTTTGTTGTTTGTTCTTCGTTGTTTGTTGTTTGTTCTTCGTTGTTTGTTGTTTGTTGTTCGTTGTTGGTTGTTTGTTGTTCGTTGTTTGTTCTTCGTTGTTTGTTGTTTGTTCTTCGTTGTTTGTTGTTTGTTGTTCGTTGTTGGTTGTTTGTTGTTCGTTGTTTGTTCTTCGTTGTTTGTTGTTTGTTCTTCGTTGTTTGTTGTTTGTTCTTCGTTGTTTGTTGTTTATTCTTCGTTGTTTGTTGTTTGTTCTTCGTTGTTTGTTCTTAGTTGTTTGTTGTTTGTTCTTCGTTGTTTGTTGTTTGTTGTTTGTTCTTCGTTGTTTGTTGTTTGTTGTTTGTTGTTTGTTGTTTGTTGTTTGTTGTTTGTTGTTTGTTGTTTGTTGTTTGTTGTTTGTTGTTTGTTGTTTGTTGTTTGTTGTTTGTTGTTTGTTGTTTGTTGTTTGTTGTTTGTTGTTTGTTGTTTGTTGTTTGTTGTTTGTTGTTTGTTGTTTGTTGTTTGTTGTTTGTTGTTTGTTGTTTGTTGTTTGTTGTTTGTTGTTTGTTGTTTGTTGTTTGTTGTTTGTTGTTTGTTGTTCGTTGTTCGTTGTTTGTTGTTTGTTGTTTGTTGTTTGTTGTTTGTTGTTTGTTGTTCGTTGTTCGTTGTTCGTTGTTCGTTGTTCGTTGTTCGTTGTTCGTTGTTCGTTGTTCGTTGTTCGTTGTTCGTTGTTCGTTGTTCGTTGTTCGTTGTTCGTTGTTCGTTGTTCGTTGTTCGTTGTTCGTTGTTCGTTGTGTTGTTCGTTGTTCGTTGTTCGTTGTTCGTTGTTCGTTGTTCGTTGTTCGTTGTTCGTTGTTCGTTGTTCGTTGTTCGTTGTTCGTTGTTCGTTGTTCGTTGTTCGTTGTTCGTTGTTCGTTGTTCGTTGTTCGTTGTTCGTTGTTCGTTGTTCGTTGTTCGTTGTTCGTTGTTCGTTGTTCGTTGTTCGTTGTTCGTTGTTCGTTGTTCGTTGTTCGTTGTTCGTTGTTCGTTGTTCGTTGTTCGTTGTTCGTTGTTCGTTGTTCGTTGTTCGTTGTTCGTTGTTCGTTGTTCGTTGTTCGTTGTTCGTTGTTCGTTGTTCGTTGTTCGTTGTTCGTTGTTCGTTGTTCGTTGTTCGTTGTTCGTTGTTCGTTGTTCGTTGTTCGTTGTTCGTTGTTCGTTGTTCGTTGTTCGTTGTTTGTTGTTTGTTGTTTGTTGTTTGTTGTTTGTTGTTTGTTGTTTGTTGTTTGTTGTTTGTTGTTGGTTGTTTGTTGTTGGTTGTTTGTTGTTTGTTGTTTGTTGATTGTTGTTCGTTGTTCGTTGTTGGTGGTTCGTTGTTCGTTGTTCGTTGTTCGTTGTTCGTTGTTCGTTGTTCGTTGTTCGTTGTTCGTTGTTCGTTGTTCGTTGTTCGTTGTTCGTTGTTCGTCGTTCGTTGTTCGTCGTTCGTTGTTCGTCGTTCGTTGTTCGTTGTTCGTTGTTCGTTGTTCGTTGTTCGTTGTTCGTTGTTCGTTGTTCGTTGTTCGTTGTTTGTTGTTTGTTGTTTGTTGTTTGTTGTTTGTTGTTTGTTGTTTGTTGTTTGTTGTTTGTTGTTTGTTGTTCGTTGTTTGTTGTTCGTTGTTCGTTGTTCGTTGTTCGTTGTTCGTTGTTCGTTGTTCGTTGTTCGTTGTTTGTTGTTCGTTGTTTGTTGTTTGTTGTTTGTTGTTTGTTGTTTGTTGTTTGTTGTTCGTTGTTCGTTGTTTGTTGTTTGTTGTTCGTTGTTCGTTGTTTGTTGTTTGTTGTTCGTTGTTTGTTGTTTGTTGTTCGTTGTTCGTTGTTTGTTGTTTGTTGTTTGTTGTTTGTTGTTGGTTGTTTGTTGTTGGTTGTTTGTTGTTTGTTGTTTGTTGTTTGTTGTTTGTTGTTCGTTGTTCGTTGTTTGTTCTTCGTTGTTTGTTCTTCGTTGTTTGTTCTTCGTTGTTTGTTCTTCGTTGTTTGTTCTTCGTTGTTTGTTCTTCGTTGTTTGTTCTTCGTTGTTTGTTCTTCGTTGTTTGTTCTTCGTTGTTTGTTCTTCGTTGTTTGTTCTTCGTTGTTTGTTCTTCGTTGTTTGTTCTTCGTTGTTTGTTGTTCGTTGTTCGTTGTTTGTTGTTTGTTGTTCGTTGTTTGTTGTTTGTTGTTCGTTGTTCGTTGTTTGTTGTTTGTTGTTTGTTGTTTGTTGTTGGTTGTTTGTTGTTGGTTGTTTGTTGTTTGTTGTTTGTTGTTTGTTGTTTGTTGTTCGTTGTTCGTTGTTTGTTCTTCGTTGTTTGTTCTTCGTTGTTTGTTCTTCGTTGTTTGTTCTTCGTTGTTTGTTCTTCGTTGTTTGTTCTTCGTTGTTTGTTCTTCGTTGTTTGTTCTTCGTTGTTTGTTCTTCGTTGTTTGTTCTTCGTTGTTTGTTCTTCGTTGTTTGTTCTTCGTTGTTTGTTCTTCGTTGTTTGTTCTTCGTTGTTTGTTCTTCGTTGTTTGTTCTTCGTTGTTTGTTCTTCGTTGTTTGTTCTTCGTTGTTTGTTCTTCGTTGTTTGTTCTTCGTTGTTTGTTCTTCGTTGTTTGTTCTTCGTTGTTTGTTCTTCGTTGTTTGTTCTTCGTTGTTTGTTCTTCGTTGTTTGTTCTTCGTTGTTTGTTCTTCGTTGTTTTTTGTTTGTCGTTTGTTGTTTGTTCTTCGTTGTTTGTCGTTTGTTGTTTGTTCTTCGTTGTTTGTTGTTTGTTCTTCGTTGTTTTTTGTTTGTTCTTCGTTGTTTGTTGTTTGTTCTTCGTTGTTTGTTGTTTGTTCTTCGTTGTTTGTTGTTTGTTCTTCGTTGTTTGTTGTTTGTTCTTCGTTGTTTGTTGTTTGTTCTTCGTTGTTTGTTGTTTGTTCTTCGTTGTTTGTTGTTTGTTCTTCGTTGTTTGTTGTTTGTTCTTCGTTGTTTGTTGTTTGTTCTTCGTTGTTTGTTGTTTGTTCTTCGTTGTTTGTTGTTTGTTCTTCGTTGTTTGTTGTTTGTTCTTCGTTGTTTGTTGTTTGTTCTTCGTTGTTTGTTGTTTGTTCTTCGTTGTTTGTTGTTTGTTCTTCGTTGTTTGTTGTTTGTTCTTCGTTGTTTGTTGTTTGTTCTTCGTTGTTTGTTGTTTGTTCTTCGTTGTTTGTTGTTTGTTCTTCGTTGTTTGTTGTTTGTTCTTCGTTGTTTGTTGTTTGTTCTTCGTTGTTTGTTGTTTGTTCTTCGTTGTTTGTTGATTGTTCTTCGTTGTTTGTTGTTTGTTCTTCGTTGTTTGTTGTTTGTTCTTCGTTGTTCGTTGTTTGTTGTTCGTTGTTCGTTGTTTGTTGTTTGTTGTTTGTTGTTTGTTGTTTGTTGTTTGTTGTTTGTTGTTTGTTGTTTGTTGTTTGTTGTTTGTTGTGTGTTGTTTGTTGTTTGTTGTGTGTTGTTTGTTGTTTGTTGTTTGTTGTTTGTTGTTCGTTGTTCGTTGTTTGTTGTTTGTTGTTTGTTGTTTGTTGTTTGTTGTTTGTTGTTTGTTGTTTGTTGTTTGTTGTTTGTTGTTTGTTGTTTGTTGTTTGTTGTTTGTTGTTTGTTGTTTGTTGTTTGTTGTTTGTTGTTTGTTGTTTGTTGTTTGTTGTTTGTTGTTTGTTGTTTGTTGTTTGTTGTTTGTTGTTTGTTGTTTGTTGTTTGTTGTTTGTTGTTTGTTGTTTGTTGTTTGTTGTTTGTTGTTTGTTGTTTGTTGTTTGTTGTTTGTTGTTTGTTGTTTGTTGTTTGTTGTTTGTTGTTTGTTGTTTGTTGTTTGTTGTTTGTTGTTTGTTGTTTGTTGTTTGTTGTTTGTTGTTTGTTGTTTGTTGTTTGTTGTTTGTTGTTTGTTGTTTGTTGTTTGTTGTTTGTTGTTTGTTGTTTGTTGTTTGTTGTTTGTTGTTTGTTGTTTGTTGTTTGTTGTTTGTTGTTTGTTGTTTGTTGTTTGTTGTTTGTTGTTTGTTGTTTGTTGTTTGTTGTTTGTTGTTTGTTGTTTGTTGTTTGTTGTTTGTTGTTTGTTGTTTGTTGTTTGTTGTTTGTTGTTTGTTGTTTGTTGTTTGTTGTTTGTTGTTTGTTGTTTGTTGTTTGTTGTTTGTTGTTTGTTGTTTGTTGTTTGTTGTTTGTTGTTTGTTGTTTGTTGTTTGTTGTTTGTTGTTTGTTGTTTGTTGTTTGTTGTTTGTTGTTTGTTGTTTGTTGTTTGTTGTTTGTTGTTTGTTGTTTGTTGTTTGTTGTTTGTTGTTTGTTGTTTGTTGTTTGTTGTTTGTTGTTTGTTGTTTGTTGTTTGTTGTTTGTTGTTTGTTGTTTGTTGTTTGTTGTTTGTTGTTTGTTGTTTGTTGTTTGTTGTTTGTGTTTGTTGTTTGTTGTTTGTTGTTTGTTGTTTGTTGTTTGTTGTTTGTTGTTTGTTGTTTGTTGTTTGTTGTTTGTTGTTTGTTGTTTGTTGTTTGTTGTTTGTTGTTTGTTGTTGTTGTTTGTTGTTTGTTGTTTGTTGTTTGTTGTTTGTTGTTTGTTGTTTGTTGTTTGTTGTTTGTTGTTTGTTGTTTGTTGTTTGTTGTTTGTTGTTTGTTGTTTGTTGTTTGTTGTTTGTTGTTTGTTGTTTGTTGTTTGTTGTTTGTTGTTTGTTGTTTGTTGTTTGTTGTTTGTTGTTTGTTGTTTGTTGTTTGTTGTTTGTTGTTTGTTGTTTGTTGTTTGTTGTTTGTTGTTTGTTGTTTGTTGTTTGTTGTTTGTTGTTTGTTGTTTGTTGTTTGTTGTTTGTTGTTTGTTGTTTGTTGTTTGTTGTTTGTTGTTTGTTGTTTGTTGTTTGTTGTTTGTTGTTTGTTGTTGGTGGTGTGTTGTTTGTTGTTTGTTGTTTGTTGTTTGTTGTTTGTTGGTTTGTTGTTTGTTGTTTGTTGTTTGTTGTTTGTTGTTTGTTGTTTGTTGTTTGTTGTTTGTTGTTTGTTGTTTGTTGTTTGTTGTTTGTTGTTTGTTGTGTTGTTTGTGTTTGTTGTTTGTTGTTTGTTGTTTGTTCTTCGTTGTTTGTTGTTCGTTGTTCGTTGTTGTTGTTTGTTGTTTGTTGTTTGTTGTTTGTTGTTTGTTGTTTGTTGTTTGTTGTTTGTTGTTTGTTGTTTGTTGTTTGTTGTTTGTTGTTTGTTGTTTGTTGTTTGTTGTTTGTTGTTTGTTGTTTGTTGTTTGTTGTTTGTTGTTTGTTGTTTGTTGTTTGTTGTTTGTTGTTTGTTGTTTGTTGTTTGTTGTTTGTTGTTTGTTGTTTGTTGTTTGTTGTTTGTTGTTTGTTGTTTGTTGTTTGTTGTTTGTTGTTTGTTGTTTGTTGTTTGTTGTTTGTTGTTTGTTGTTTGTTGGTTGTTGTTTGTTGTTTGTTGTTTGTTGTTTGTTGTTTGTTGTTTGTTGTTTGTTGTTTGTTGTTTGTTGTTTGTTGTTTGTTGTTTGTTGTTTGTTGTTTGTTGTTTGTTGTTTGTTGTTTGTTGTTTGTTGTTCGTTGTTCGTTGTTCGTTGTTCGTTGTTCGTTGTTCGTTGTTCGTTGTTCGTTGTTCGTTGTTCGTTGTTCGTTGTTCGTTGTTCGTTGTTCGTTGTTCGTTGTTCGTTGTTCGTTGTTCGTTGTTCGTTGTTCGTTGTTCGTTGTTCGTTGTTCGTTGTTCGTTGTTCGTTGTTCGTTGTTCGTTGTTCGTTGTTCGTTGTTCGTTGTTCGTTGTTCGTTGTTCGTTGTTCGTTGTTCGTTGTTCGTTGTTCGTTGTTCGTTGTTCGTTGTTCGTTGTTCGTTGTTCGTTGTTCGTTGTTCGTTGTTCGTTGTTCGTTGTTCGTTGTTCGTTGTTCGTTGTTCGTTGTTCGTTGTTCGTTGTTCGTTGTTCGTTGTTCGTTGTTCGTTGTTCGTTGTTCGTTGTTCGTTGTTCGTTGTTCGTTGTTCGTTGTTCGTTGTTCGTTGTTCGTTGTTCGTTGTTCGTTGTTCGTTGTTCGTTGTTCGTTGTTCGTTGTTCGTTGTTCGTTGTTCGTTGTTCGTTGTTCGTTGTTCGTTGTTCGTTGTTCGTTGTTCGTTGTTCGTTGTTCGTTGTTCGTTGTTCGTTGTTCGTTGTTCGTTGTTCGTTGTTCGTTGTTCGTTGTTCGTTGTTCGTTGTTCGTTGTTCGTTGTTCGTTGTTCGTTGTTCGTTGTTCGTTGTTCGTTGTTCGTTCTTCGTTCTTCGTTGTTCGTTGTTTGTTCTTCGTTGTTCGTTGTTTGTTCTTCGTTGTTCGTTGTTTGTTCTTCGTTGTTCGTTGTTTGTTCTTCGTTGTTCGTTGTTTGTTCTTCGTTGTTCGTTGTTTGTTCTTCGTTGTTTGTTGTTTGTTGTTCGTTCTTCGTTGTTTGTTGTTCGTTCTTCGTTGTTCGTTGTTCGTTGTTCGTTGTTCGTTGTTCGTTGTTCGTTGTTCGTTGTTCGTTGTTCGTTGTTCGTTGTTCGTTGTTCGTTCTTCGTTGTTCGTTGTTTGTTCTTCGTTGTTCGTTGTTTGTTCTTCGTTGTTCGTTGTTTGTTCTTCGTTGTTCGTTGTTTGTTCTTCGTTGTTCGTTGTTTGTTCTTCGTTGTTTGTTGTTTGTTCTTCGTTGTTTGTTGTTTGTTCTTCGTTGTTTGTTGTTTGTTCTTCGTTGTTTGTTGTTTGTTCTTCGTTGTTTGTTGTTTGTTCTTCGTTGTTTGTTGTTTGTTCTTCGTTGTTTGTTGTTTGTTCTTCGTTGTTTGTTGTTTGTTCTTCGTTGTTTGTTGTTTGTTCTTCGTTGTTTGTTCTTCGTTGTTTGTTCTTCGTTGTTTGTTCTTCGTTGTTTGTTCTTCGTTGTTTGTTCTTCGTTGTTTGTTCTTCGTTGTTTGTTCTTCGTTGTTCGTTGTTTGTCGTTTGTTGTTTGTTCTTCGTTGTTTGTCGTTTGTTGTTTGTTCTTCGTTGTTTGTCGTTTGTTGTTTGTTCTTCGTTGTTTGTTGTTTGTTCTTCGTTGTTTGTTGTTTGTTCTTCGTTGTTTGTTGTTTGTTCTTCGTTGTTTGTTGTTTGTTCTTCGTTGTTTGTTGTTTGTTCTTCGTTGTTTGTTGTTTGTTCTTCGTTGTTTGTTGTTTGTTCTTCGTTGTTTGTTGTTTGTTGTTCGTTGTTCGTTGTTCGTTCTTCGTTGTTCGTTGTTTGTTCTTCGTTGTTCGTTGTTTGTTCTTCGTTGTTCGTTGTTTGTTCTTCGTTGTTCGTTGTTTGTTCTTCGTTGTTTGTTGTTTGTTGTTTGTTCTTCGTTGTTTGTTGTTCGTTCTTCGTTGTTCGTTGTTCGTTGTTCGTTGTTCGTTGTTCGTTGTTCGTTGTTCGTTGTTCGTTGTTCGTTGTTCGTTGTTCGTTGTTCGTTGTTCGTTGTTCGGTGTTCGTTGTTCGTTGTTCGTTGTTCGTTGTTCGTTGTTCGTTGTTCGTTGTTCGTTGTTTGTTCTTCGTTGTTCGTTGTTTGTTCTTCGTTGTTCGTTGTTTGTTCTTCGTTGTTCGTTGTTTTTTCTTCGTTGTTCGTTGTTTGTTCTTCGTTGTTCGTTGTTTGTTTTTCGTTGTTCGTTGTTTGTTCTTCGTTGTTCGTTGTTTGTTCTTCGTTGTTCGTTGTTTGTTCTTCGTTGTTTGTTCTTCGTTGTTTGTTCTTCGTTGTTCGTTCTTCGTTGTTCGTTCTTCGTTGTTCGTTCTTCGTTGTTCGTTCTTCGTTGTTCGTTGTTTGTTGTTTGTTCTTCGTTGTTTGTTGTTTGTTCTTCGTTGTTTGTTGTTTGTTCTTCGTTGTTTGTTGTTTGTTCTTCGTTGTTTGTTGTTTGTTCTTCGTTGTTCGTTGTTTGTTCTTCGTTGTTCGTTGTTTGTTCTTCGTTGTTCGTTGTTTGTTCTTCGTTGATCGTTGTTTGTTCTTCGTTGTTCGTTGTTCGTTCTTCGTTGTTCGTTGTTTGTTCTTCGTTGTTTGTTCTTCGTTGTTTGTTCTTCGTTGTTTGTTCTTCGTTGTTTGTTCTTCGTCGTTTGTTCTTCGTTGTTTGTTCTTCGTTGTTTGTTCTTCGTTGTTTGTTCTTCGTTGTTTGTTCTTCGTTGTTTGTTCTTCGTTATTTGTTCTTCGTTGTTTGTTCTTCGTTGTTCGTTGTTTGTCATTTGTTGTTTGTTCTTCGTTGTTCGTTGTTTGTTCTTCGATGTTCGTTGTTTGTTCTTCGTTGTTTGTTGTTTGTTCTTCGTTTTTCGTTGTTTGTTCTTCGTTGTTCGTTGTTTGTTCTTCGTTGTTCGTTGTTTGTTCATCGTTGTTTGTTCTTCGTTGTTTGTTCTTCGTTGTTTGTTCTTCGTTGTTCGTTCTTCGTTGTTCGTTCTTCGTTGTTCGTTCTTCGTTGTTCGTTCTTCGTTGTTCGTTCTTCGTTGTTCGTTCTTCGTTGTTCGTTCTTCGTTGTTCGTTCTTCGTTGTTCGTTCTTCGTTGTTTGTTGTTCGTTCTTCGTTCTTCGTTGTTTGTTGTTTGTTCTTCGTTGTTTGTTGTTTGTTCTTCGTTGTTTGTTGTTTGTTCTTCGTTGTTTGTTGTTTGTTCTTCGTTGTTTGTTGTTTGTTCATCGTTGTTTGTTGTTTGTTCTTCGTTGTTTGTTGTTTGTTCTTCGTTGTTTGTTGTTTGTTCTTCGTTGTTTGTTGTTTGTTCTTCGTTGTTTGTTGCTCGTTGCTTGTTGCTCGTTGCTTGTTGCTCGTTGCTTGTTGTTCGTTGCTGGTTGTTCGTTGCTGGTTGTTCGTTGCTGGTTGTTCGTTGCTGGTTGTTCGTTGCTGGTTGTTCGTTGCTGGTTGTTCGTTGCTGGTTGTTCGTTGCTGGTTGTTCGTTGCTGGTTGTTCGTTGTTCGTTGTTCGTTGCTGGTTGTTCGTTGTTCGTTGTTCGTTGTTCGTTGTTCGTTGTTCGTTGTTCGTTGTTCGTTGTTCGTTGTTCGTTGTTCGTTGTTCGTTGTTCGTTGTTCGTTGTTCGTTGTTCGTTGTTCGTTCTTCGTTGTTCGTTCTTCGTTGTTCGTTCTTCGTTCTTCGTTCTTCGTTGTTCGTTCTTCGTTGTTCGTTGTTCGTTCTTCGTTGTTCGTTCTTCGTTGTTCGTTGTTCGTTGTTCGTTGTTCGTTGTTCGTTGTTCGTTGTTCGTTGTTCGTTGTTCGTTGTTCGTTGTTTGTTCTTCGTTGTTCGTTGTTTTTTCTTCGTTGTTCGTTGTTCGTTGTTTGTTCTTCGTTTTTCGTTGTTTGTTCTTCGTTTTTCGTTGTTTGTTCTTCGTTCTTCGTTGTTTGTTCTTCGTTGTTTGTTCTTCGTTGTTTGTTCTTCGTTGTTCGTTCTTCGTTGTTCGTTCTTCGTTGTTCGTTCTTCGTTGTTTGTTGTTCGTTCTTCGTTGTTTGTTGTTCGTTCTTCGTCGTTTGTTCTTCGTTTTTCGTTGTTTGTTCTTCGTTCTTCGTTGTTTGTTCTTCGTTGTTTGTTCTTCGTTGTTTGTTCTTCGTTGTTTGTTCTTCGTTGTTTGTTCTTCGTTGTTCGTTCTTCGTTGTTCGTTCTTCGTTGTTCGTTCTTCGTTGTTCGTTCTTCGTTGTTCGTTCTTCGTTGTTCGTTCTTCGTTGTTCGTTCTTCGTTGTTTGTTGTTCGTTCTTCGTTGTTTGTTGTTCGTTCTTCGTCGTTTGTTGTTTGTTCTTCGTCGTTTGTTGTTTGTTCTTCGTTGTTTGTTGTTCGTTGTTCGTTGTTCGTTGTTCGTTTTTCGTTGTTCGTTGTTCGTTGTTCGTTGTTCGTTGTTCGTTGTTCGTTGTTCGTTGTTCGTTGTTCGTTGTTCGTTGTTCGTTGTTCGTTGTTCGTTGTTCGTTGTTCGTTGTTCGTTGTTCGTTGTTCGTTGTTCGTTGTTCGTTGTTCGTTGTTCGTTGTTCGTTGTTCGTTGTTCGTTGTTCGTTGTTCGTTGTTCGTTGTTCGTTGTTCGTTGTTCGTTGTTCGTTGTTCGTTGTTCGTTGTTCGTTGTTCGTTGTTCGTTGTTCGTTGTTCGTTGTTCGTTGTTTGTTCTTCGTTTTTCGTTGTTTGTTCTTCGTTTTTCGTTGTTTGTTCTTCGTTGTTCGTTGTTTGTTCTTCGTTGTTCGTTGTTTGTTCTTCGTTGTTCGTTGATTGTTCTTCGTTCTTCGTTGTTTGTTCTTCGTTGTTTGTTCTTCGTTGTTTGTTCTTCGTTGTTTGTTCTTCGTTGTTTATTCTTCGTTGTTTGTTCTTCGTTGTTTGTTCTTCGTTGTTTGTTCTTCGTTGTTTGTTCTTCGTTGTTTGTTCTTCGTTGTTTGTTCTTCGTTGTTTGTTCTTCGTTGTTTGTTCTTCGTTGTTTGTTCTTCGTTGTTTGTTCTTCGTTGTTTGTTCTTCGTTGTTTGTTCTTCGTTGTTTGTTCTTCGTTGTTTGTTCTTCTTTGTTTGTTCTTCGTTGTTTGTTCTTCGTTGTTTGTTCTTCGTTGTTTGTTCTTCGTTGTTTGTTCTTCGTTGTTTGTTCTTCGTTGTTTGTTCTTCGTTGTTTGTTCTTCGTTGTTTGTTCTTCGTTTTTTGTTCTTCGTTGTTTGTTCTTCGTTGTTTGTTCTTCGTTGTTTGTTCTTCGTTGTTTGTTCTTCGTTGTTTGTTCTTCATTGTTCGTTGTTTGTCGTTTGTTGTTTGTTCTTCGTTGTTTGTTGTTTGTTCTTCGTTGTTTGTTGTATGTTCTTCGCTGTTTGTTGTTTGTTCTTCGTTGTTTGTTGTTTGTTCTTCGTTGTTCGTTGTTTGTTCTTCGTTGTTTGTTGTTTGTTCTTCGTTTTTCGTTGTTTGTTCTTCGTTTTTCGTTGTTTGTTCTTCGTTGTTCGTTGTTTGTTCTTCGTTGTTCGTTCTTCGTTGTTTGTTCTTCGTTGTTTGTTCTTCGTTGTTTGTTCTTCGTTGTTTGTTCTTCGTTGTTTGTTCTTCGTTGTTTGTTCTTCGTTGTTTGTTCTTCGTTGTTTGTTCTTCGTTGTTTGTTCTTCGTTGTTTGTTCTTCGTTGTTCGTTGTTTGTCGTTTGTTGTTTGTTCTTCGTTGTTTGTCGTTTGTTGTTTGTTCTTCGTTGTTTGTCGTTTGTTGTTTGTTCTTCGTTGTTTGTTGTTTGTTCTTCGTTGTTTGTTGTTTGTTCTTCGTTGTTTGTTGTTTGTTCTTCGTTGTTTGTTGTTTGTTCTTCGTTGTTTGTTGTTTGTTCTTCGTTGTTCGTTGTTCGTTGTTCGTTGTTCGTTGTTCGTTGTTCGTTGTTTGTTCTTCGTTGTTCGTTGTTTGTTCTTCGTTGTTCGTTGTTCGTTGTTCGTTGTTCGTTGTTCGTTGTTCGTTGTTCGTTGTTCGTTGTTCGTTGTTCGTTGTTCGTTGTTCGTTGTTCGTTGTTCGTTGTTCGTTGTTCGTTGTTTGTTGTTTGTTGTTTGTTGTTTGTTGTTTGTTGTTTGTTGTTTGTTCTTCGTTGTTTGTTGTTTGTTCTTCGTTGTTTGTTGTTTGTTCTTCGTTGTTTGTTGTTTGTTCTTCGTTGTTTGTTGTTTGTTCTTCGTTGTTTGTTCTTCGTTGTTCGTTGTTCGTTGTTCGTTGTTCGTTGTTCGTTGTTCGTTGTTCGTTGTTCGTTGTTCGTTGTTCGTTGTTCGTTGCTCGTTGTTCGTTGTTCGTTGTTCGTTGTTCGTTGTTCGTTGTTCGTTGTTTGTTCTTCGTTGTTCGTTGTTTGTTCTTCGTTGTTTGTTGTTTGTTCTTCGTTGTTCGTTGTTTGTTCTTCGTTGTTCGTTGTTTGTTCTTCGTTGTTCGTTGTTTGTTCTTCGTTGTTCGTTGTTTGTTCTTCGTTGTTCGTTGTTTGTTCTTCGTTGTTCGTTGTTTGTTCTTCGTTGTTCGTTGTTTGTTCTTCGTTGTTCGTTGTTTGTTCTTCGTTGTTCGTTGTTTGTTCTTCGTTGTTTGTTGTTTGTTCTTCGTTGTTTGTTGTTTGTTCTTCGTTGTTTGTTCTTCGTTGTTCGTTGTTTGTTCTTCGTTGTTCGTTGTTTGTTCTTCGTTGTTCGTTGTTTGTTCTTCGTTGTTCGTTGTTTGTTCTTCGTTGTTCGTTGTTTGTTCTTCGTTGTTCGTTGTTTGTTCTTCGTTGTTCGTTGTTTGTTCTTCGTTGTTCGTTGTTTGTTCTTCGTTGTTCGTTGTTCGTTGTTCGTTGTTCGTTGTTCGTTGTTCGTTGTTCGTTGTTCGTTGTTCGTTGTTCGTTGTTTGTTCTTCGTTGTTCGCTGTTTGTTCTTCTTTGTTCGTTGTTTGTTCTTCGTTGTTCGTTGTTTGTTCTTCGTTGTTCGTTGTTTGTTCTTCGTTGTTCGTTGTTTGTTCTTCGTTGTTCGTTGTTTGTTCTTCGTTGATCGTTGTTTGTTCTTCGTTGTTCGTTGTTCGTTCTTCGTTGTTCGTTGTTTGTTCTTCGTTGTTTGTTCTTCGTTGTTTGTTCTTCGTTGTTTGTTCTTCGTTGTTTGTTCTTCGTCGTTTGTTCTTCGTTGTTTGTTCTTCGTTGTTTGTTCTTCGTTGTTTGTTCTTCGTTGTTTGTTCTTCGTTGTTTGTTCTTCGTTATTTGTTCTTCGTTGTTTGTTCTTCGTTGTTCGTTGTTTGTCATTTGTTGTTTGTTCTTCGTTGTTCGTTGTTTGTTCTTCGATGTTCGTTGTTTGTTCTTCGTTGTTTGTTGTTTGTTCTTCGTTTTTCGTTGTTTGTTCTTCGTTGTTCGTTGTTTGTTCTTCGTTGTTCGTTGTTTGTTCATCGTTGTTTGTTCTTCGTTGTTTGTTCTTCGTTGTTTGTTCTTCGTTGTTCGTTCTTCGTTGTTCGTTCTTCGTTGTTCGTTCTTCGTTGTTCGTTCTTCGTTGTTCGTTCTTCGTTGTTCGTTCTTCGTTGTTCGTTCTTCGTTGTTCGTTCTTCGTTGTTCGTTCTTCGTTGTTTGTTGTTCGTTCTTCGTTCTTCGTTGTTTGTTGTTTGTTCTTCGTTGTTTGTTGTTTGTTCTTCGTTGTTTGTTGTTTGTTCTTCGTTGTTTGTTGTTTGTTCTTCGTTGTTTGTTGTTTGTTCATCGTTGTTTGTTGTTTGTTCTTCGTTGTTTGTTGTTTGTTCTTCGTTGTTTGTTGTTTGTTCTTCGTTGTTTGTTGTTTGTTCTTCGTTGTTTGTTGCTCTTGCTTGTTGCTCGTTGCTTGTTGCTCGTTGCTTGTTGTTCGTTGCTGGTTGTTCGTTGCTGGTTGTTCGTTGCTGGTTGTTCGTTGCTGGTTGTTCGTTGCTGGTTGTTCGTTGCTGGTTGTTCGTTGCTGGTTGTTCGTTGCTGGTTGTTCGTTGCTGGTTGTTCGTTGTTCGTTGTTCGTTGCTGGTTGTTCGTTGTTCGTTGTTCGTTGTTCGTTGTTCGTTGTTCGTTGTTCGTTGTTCGTTGTTCGTTGTTCGTTGTTCGTTGTTCGTTGTTCGTTGTTCGTTGTTCGTTGTTCGTTGTTCGTTCTTCGTTGTTCGTTCTTCGTTGTTCGTTCTTCGTTCTTCGTTCTTCGTTGTTCGTTCTTCGTTGTTCGTTCTTCGTTGTTCGTTGTTCGTTCTTCGTTGTTCGTTCTTCGTTGTTCGTTGTTCGTTGTTCGTTGTTCGTTGTTCGTTGTTCGTTGTTCGTTGTTCGTTGTTCGTTGTTCGTTGTTCGTTGTTTGTTCTTCGTTGTTCGTTGTTTTTTCTTCGTTGTTCGTTGTTCGTTGTTTGTTCTTCGTTTTTCGTTGTTTGTTCTTCGTTTTTCGTTGTTTGTTCTTCGTTCTTCGTTGTTTGTTCTTCGTTGTTTGTTCTTCGTTGTTTGTTCTTCGTTGTTCGTTCTTCGTTGTTCGTTCTTCGTTGTTCGTTCTTCGTTGTTTGTTGTTCGTTCTTCGTTGTTTGTTGTTCGTTCTTCGTCGTTTGTTCTTCGTTTTTCGTTGTTTGTTCTTCGTTCTTCGTTGTTTGTTCTTCGTTGTTTGTTCTTCGTTGTTTGTTCTTCGTTGTTTGTTCTTCGTTGTTTGTTCTTCGTTGTTCGTTCTTCGTTGTTCGTTCTTCGTTGTTCGTTCTTCGTTGTTCGTTCTTCGTTGTTCGTTCTTCGTTGTTCGTTCTTCGTTGTTCGTTCTTCGTTGTTTGTTGTTCGTTCTTCGTTGTTTGTTGTTCGTTCTTCGTCGTTTGTTGTTTGTTCTTCGTCGTTTGTTGTTTGTTCTTCGTTGTTTGTTGTTCGTTGTTCGTTGTTCGTTGTTCGTTTTTCGTTGTTCGTTGTTCGTTGTTCGTTGTTCGTTGTTCGTTGTTCGTTGTTCGTTGTTCGTTGTTCGTTGTTCGTTGTTCGTTGTTCGTTGTTCGTTGTTCGTTGTTCGTTGTTCGTTGTTCGTTGTTCGTTGTTCGTTGTTCGTTGTTCGTTGTTCGTTGTTCGTTGTTCGTTGTTCGTTGTTCGTTGTTCGTTGTTCGTTGTTCGTTGTTCGTTGTTCGTTGTTCGTTGTTCGTTGTTCGTTGTTCGTTGTTCGTTGTTCGTTGTTCGTTGTTCGTTGTTTGTTCTTCGTTTTTCGTTGTTTGTTCTTCGTTTTTCGTTGTTTGTTCTTCGTTGTTCGTTGTTTGTTCTTCGTTGTTCGTTGTTTGTTCTTCGTTGTTCGTTGATTGTTCTTCGTTCTTCGTTGTTTGTTCTTCGTTGTTTGTTCTTCGTTGTTTGTTCTTCGTTGTTTGTTCTTCGTTGTTTATTCTTCGTTGTTTGTTCTTCGTTGTTTGTTCTTCGTTGTTTGTTCTTCGTTGTTTGTTCTTCGTTGTTTGTTCTTCGTTGTTTGTTCTTCGTTGTTTGT
Source organism: Megalopta genalis (assembly GCF_051020955.1). Lineage (NCBI taxonomy): Eukaryota > Metazoa > Arthropoda > Insecta > Hymenoptera > Halictidae > Megalopta > Megalopta genalis. The sequence continues at coordinate 47,630 of NW_027477628.1, read as the reverse complement.
TCTTCGTTGTTTGTTCTTCGTTGTTTGTTCTTCGTTGTTTGTTCTTCGTTGTTTGTTCTTCGTTGTTTGTTCTTCGTTGTTTGTTCTTCGTTGTTTGTTCTTCTTTGTTTGTTCTTCGTTGTTTGTTCTTCGTTGTTTGTTCTTCGTTGTTTGTTCTTCGTTGTTTGTTCTTCGTTGTTTGTTCTTCGTTGTTTGTTCTTCGTTGTTTGTTCTTCGTTGTTTGTTCTTCGTTTTTTGTTCTTCGTTGTTTGTTCTTCGTTGTTTGTTCTTCGTTGTTTGTTCTTCGTTGTTTGTTCTTCGTTGTTTGTTCTTCATTGTTCGTTGTTTGTCGTTTGTTGTTTGTTCTTCGTTGTTTGTTGTTTGTTCTTCGTTGTTTGTTGTATGTTCTTCGCTGTTTGTTGTTTGTTCTTCGTTGTTTGTTGTTTGTTCTTCGTTGTTCGTTGTTTGTTCTTCGTTGTTTGTTGTTTGTTCTTCGTTTTTCGTTGTTTGTTCTTCGTTTTTCGTTGTTTGTTCTTCGTTGTTCGTTGTTTGTTCTTCGTTGTTCGTTCTTCGTTGTTTGTTCTTCGTTGTTTGTTCTTCGTTGTTTGTTCTTCGTTGTTTGTTCTTCGTTGTTTGTTCTTCGTTGTTTGTTCTTCGTTGTTTGTTCTTCGTTGTTTGTTCTTCGTTGTTTGTTCTTCGTTGTTTGTTCTTCGTTGTTCGTTGTTTGTCGTTTGTTGTTTGTTCTTCGTTGTTTGTCGTTTGTTGTTTGTTCTTCGTTGTTTGTCGTTTGTTGTTTGTTCTTCGTTGTTTGTTGTTTGTTCTTCGTTGTTTGTTGTTTGTTCTTCGTTGTTTGTTGTTTGTTCTTCGTTGTTTGTTGTTTGTTCTTCGTTGTTTGTTGTTTGTTCTTCGTTGTTCGTTGTTCGTTGTTCGTTGTTCGTTGTTCGTTGTTCGTTGTTTGTTCTTCGTTGTTCGTTGTTCGTTGTTCGTTGTTCGTTGTTCGTTGTTCGTTGTTCGTTGTTCGTTGTTCGTTGTTCGTTGTTCGTTGTTCGTTGTTCGTTGTTCGTTGTTCGTTGTTCGTTGTTCGTTGTTCGTTGTTCGTTGTTTGTTGTTTGTTGTTTGTTGTTTGTTGTTTGTTGTTTGTTGTTTGTTCTTCGTTGTTTGTTGTTTGTTCTTCGTTGTTTGTTGTTTGTTCTTCGTTGTTTGTTGTTTGTTCTTCGTTGTTTGTTGTTTGTTCTTCGTTGTTTGTTCTTCGTTGTTCGTTGTTCGTTGTTCGTTGTTCGTTGTTCGTTGTTCGTTGTTCGTTGTTCGTTGTTCGTTGTTCGTTGTTCGTTGCTCGTTGTTCGTTGTTCGTTGTTCGTTGTTCGTTGTTCGTTGTTCGTTGTTTGTTCTTCGTTGTTCGTTGTTTGTTCTTCGTTGTTTGTTGTTTGTTCTTCGTTGTTCGTTGTTTGTTCTTCGTTGTTCGTTGTTTGTTCTTCGTTGTTCGTTGTTTGTTCTTCGTTGTTCGTTGTTTGTTCTTCGTTGTTCGTTGTTTGTTCTTCGTTGTTCGTTGTTTGTTCTTCGTTGTTCGTTGTTTGTTCTTCGTTGTTCGTTGTTTGTTCTTCGTTGTTCGTTGTTTGTTCTTCGTTGTTTGTTGTTTGTTCTTCGTTGTTTGTTGTTTGTTCTTCGTTGTTTGTTCTTCGTTGTTCGTTGTTTGTTCTTCGTTGTTCGTTGTTTGTTCTTCGTTGTTCGTTGTTTGTTCTTCGTTGTTCGTTGTTTGTTCTTCGTTGTTCGTTGTTTGTTCTTCGTTGTTCGTTGTTTGTTCTTCGTTGTTCGTTGTTTGTTCTTCGTTGTTCGTTGTTCGTTGTTCGTTGTTCGTTGTTCGTTGTTCGTTGTTCGTTGTTCGTTGTTTGTTCTTCGTTGTTCGCTGTTTGTTCTTCTTTGTTCGTTGTTTGTTCTTCGTTGTTCGTTGTTTGTTCTTCGTTTTTCGTTGTTTGTTCTTCGTTTTTCGTTGTTTGTTCTTCGTTGTTCGTTGTTTGTTCTTCGTTGTTCGTTGTTTGTCCTTCGTTGTTCGTTGTTTGTCCTTCGTTGTTTGTCCTTCGTTGTTTGCCCTTCGTTGTTTGTTCTTCGTTGTTTGTTCTTCGTTGTTTGTTCTTCGTTGTTTGTTCTTCGTTGTTTGTTCTTCGTTGTTTGTTCTTCGTTGTTTGTTCTTCGTTGTTTGTTCTTCGTTGTTTGTTCTTCGTTGTTTGTTCTTCGTTGTTTGTTCTTCGTTCTTTGTTCTTCGTTCTTTGTTCTTCGTTCTTTGTTCTTCGTTGTTCGTTCTTCGTTGTTCGTTCTTCGTTGTTCGTTCTTCGTTGTTCGTTCTTCGTTGTTCGTTCTTCGTTGTTCGTTGTTCGTTGTTCGTTGTTCGTTGTTCGCTGTTCGTTGTTCGATCTTCGCTGTTCGTTGTTCGTTCTTCGTTGTTTGTTGTTTGTTCTTCGTTGTTTGTTGTTTGTTCTTCGTTGTTTGTTGTTTGTTCTTCGTTGTTTGTTGTTTGTTCTTCGTTGTTTGTTGTTTGTTCTTCGTTGTTTGTTGTTTGTTCTTCGTTGTTTGTTGTTTGTTCTTCGTTGTTTGTTGTTTGTTCTTCGTTGTTTGTTCTTCGTTGTTTTTTGTTTGTTGTTTGTTCTTCGTTGTTTGTTGTTTGTTCTTCGTTGTTTGTTGTTTGTTGTTTGTTGTTTGTTGTTTGTTGTTTGTTGTTTGTTGTTTGTTGTTTGTTGTTTGTTGTTTGTTGTTTGTTGTTTGTTGTTTGTTGTTTGTTGTTTGTTGTTTGTTGTTTGTTGTTTGTTGTTTGTTGTTTGTTGTTTGTTGTTTGTTGTTTGTTGTTTGTTGTTTGTTGTTTGTTGTTTGTTGTTTGTTGTTTGTTGTTTGTTGTTTGTTGTTTGTTGTTTGTTGTTTGTTGTTTGTTGTTTGTTGTTTGTTGTTTGTTGTTTGTTGTTTGTTGTTTGTTGTTTGTTGTTTGTTGTTTGTTGTTTGTTGTTTGTTGTTTGTTGTTTGTTGTTTGTTGTTTGTTGTTTGTTGTTTGTTGTTTGTTGTTTGTTGTTTGTTGTTTGTTGTTTGTTGTTTGTTGTTTGTTGTTTGTTGTTTGTTGTTTGTTGTTTGTTGTTTGTTGTTTGTTGTTTGTTGTTTGTTGTTTGTTGTTTGTTGTTTGTTGTTTGTTGTTTGTTGTTTGTTGTTTGTTGTTTGTTGTTTGTTGTTTGTTGTTTGTTGTTTGTTGTTTGTTGTTTGTTGTTTGTTGTTTGTTGTTTGTTGTTTGTTGTTTGTTGTTTGTTGTTTGTTGTTTGTTGTTTGTTGTTTGTTGTTTGTTGTTTGTTGTTTGTTGTTTGTTGTTTGTTGTTTGTTGTTTGTTGTTTGTTGTTTGTTGTTTGTTGTTTGTTGTTTGTTGTTTGTTGTTTGTTGTTTGTTGTTTGTTGTTTGTTGTTTGTTGTTTGTTGTTTGTTGTTTGTTGTTTGTTGTTTGTTGTTCGTTGTTCGTTGTTTGTTGTTTGTTGTTCGTTGTTCGTTGTTCGTTGTTCGTTGTTCGTTGTTCGTTGTTCGTTGTTCGTTGTTCGTTGTTCGTTGTTCGTTGTTCGTTGTTCGTTGTTCGTTGTTCGTTGTTCGTTGTTCGTTGTTCGTTGTTCGTTGTTCGTTGTTCGTTGTTCGTTGTTCGTTGTTCGTTGTTCGTTGTTCGTTGTTCGTTGTTCGTTGTTCGTTGTTCGTTGTTCGTTGTTCGTTGTTCGTTGTTCGTTGTTCGTTGTTCGTTGTTCGTTGTTCGTTGTTCGTTGTTCGTTGTTCGTTGTTCGTTGTTCGTTGTTCGTTGTTCGTTGTTCGTTGTTCGTTGTTCGTTGTTCGTTGTTCGTTGTTCGTTGTTCGTTGTTCGTTGTTCGTTGTTCGTTGTTCGTTGTTCGTTGTTCGTTGTTCGTTGTTCGTTGTTCGTTGTTCGTTGTTCGTTGTTCGTTGTTCGTTGTTCGTTGTTCGTTGTTCGTTGTTCGTTGTTCGTTGTTCGTTGTTCGTTGTTCGTTGTTCGTTGTTCGTTGTTCGTTGTTCGTTGTTCGTTGTTCGTTGTTCGTTGTTCGTTGTTTGTTCTTCGTTGTTCGTTGTTTGTTCTTCGTTGTTCGTTGTTTGTTCTTCGTTGTTCGTTGTTTGTTCTTCGTTGTTTGTTGTTTGTTGTTTGTTCTTCGTTGTTTGTTGTTCGTTCTTCGTTGTTCGTTGTTCGTTGTTCGTTGTTCGTTGTTCGTTGTTCGTTGTTCGTTGTTCGTTGTTCGTTGTTCGTTGTTCGTTGTTCGTTGTTCGTTGTTCGTTGTTCGTTGTTCGGTGTTCGTTGTTCGTTGTTCGTTGTTCGTTGTTCGTTGTTTGTTCTTCGTTGTTCGTTGTTTGTTCTTCGTTGTTCGTTGTTTGTTCTTCGTTGTTCGTTGTTTTTTCTTCGTTGTTCGTTGTTTGTTCTTCGTTGTTCGTTGTTTGTTCTTCGTTGTTCGTTGTTTGTTCTTCGTTGTTCGTTGTTTGTTCTTCGTTGTTCGTTGTTTGTTCTTCGTTGTTCGTTGTTTGTTCTTCGTTGTTTGTTCTTCGTTGTTTGTTCTTCGTTGTTCGTTCTTCGTTGTTCGTTCTTCGTTGTTCGTTCTTCGTTGTTCGTTCTTCGTTGTTCGTTGTTTGTTGTTTGTTCTTCGTTGTTTGTTGTTTGTTCTTCGTTGTTTGTTGTTTGTTCTTCGTTGTTTGTTGTTTGTTCTTCGTTGTTTGTTGTTTGTTCTTCGTTGTTCGTTGTTTGTTCTTCGTTGTTCGTTGTTTGTTCTTCGTTGTTCGTTGTTTGTTCTTCGTTGATCGTTGTTTGTTCTTCGTTGTTCGTTGTTCGTTCTTCGTTGTTCGTTGTTTGTTCTTCGTTGTTTGTTCTTCGTTGTTTGTTCTTCGTTGTTTGTTCTTCGTTGTTTGTTCTTCGTCGTTTGTTCTTCGTTGTTTGTTCTTCGTTGTTTGTTCTTCGTTGTTTGTTCTTCGTTGTTTGTTCTTCGTTGTTTGTTCTTCGTTATTTGTTCTTCGTTGTTTGTTCTTCGTTGTTCGTTGTTTGTCATTTGTTGTTTGTTCTTCGTTGTTCGTTGTTTGTTCTTCGATGTTCGTTGTTTGTTCTTCGTTGTTTGTTGTTTGTTCTTCGTTTTTCGTTGTTTGTTCTTCGTTGTTCGTTGTTTGTTCTTCGTTGTTCGTTGTTTGTTCATCGTTGTTTGTTCTTCGTTGTTTGTTCTTCGTTGTTTGTTCTTCGTTGTTCGTTCTTCGTTGTTCGTTCTTCGTTGTTCGTTCTTCGTTGTTCGTTCTTCGTTGTTCGTTCTTCGTTGTTCGTTCTTCGTTGTTCGTTCTTCGTTGTTCGTTCTTCGTTGTTCGTTCTTCGTTGTTTGTTGTTCGTTCTTCGTTCTTCGTTGTTTGTTGTTTGTTCTTCGTTGTTTGTTGTTTGTTCTTCGTTGTTTGTTGTTTGTTCTTCGTTGTTTGTTGTTTGTTCTTCGTTGTTTGTTGTTTGTTCATCGTTGTTTGTTGTTTGTTCTTCGTTGTTTGTTGTTTGTTCTTCGTTGTTTGTTGTTTGTTCTTCGTTGTTTGTTGTTTGTTCTTCGTTGTTTGTTGCTCGTTGCTTGTTGCTCGTTGCTTGTTGCTCGTTGCTTGTTGTTCGTTGCTGGTTGTTCGTTGCTGGTTGTTCGTTGCTGGTTGTTCGTTGCTGGTTGTTCGTTGCTGGTGGTTCGTTGCTGGTTGTTCGTTGCTGGTTGTTCGTTGCTGGTTGTTCGTTGCTGGTTGTTCGTTGTTCGTTGTTCGTTGCTGGTTGTTCGTTGTTCGTTGTTCGTTGTTCGTTGTTCGTTGTTCGTTGTTCGTTGTTCGTTGTTCGTTGTTCGTTGTTCGTTGTTCGTTGTTCGTTGTTCGTTGTTCGTTGTTCGTTGTTCGTTGTTCGTTCTTCGTTGTTCGTTCTTCGTTGTTCGTTCTTCGTTCTTCGTTCTTCGTTGTTCGTTCTTCGTTGTTCGTTCTTCGTTGTTCGTTGTTCGTTCTTCGTTGTTCGTTCTTCGTTGTTCGTTGTTCGTTGTTCGTTGTTCGTTGTTCGTTGTTCGTTGTTCGTTGTTCGTTGTTCGTTGTTCGTTGTTCGTTGTTCGTTGTTTGTTCTTCGTTGTTCGTTGTTTTTTCTTCGTTGTTCGTTGTTCGTTGTTTGTTCTTCGTTTTTCGTTGTTTGTTCTTCGTTTTTCGTTGTTTGTTCTTCGTTCTTCGTTGTTTGTTCTTCGTTGTTTGTTCTTCGTTGTTTGTTCTTCGTTGTTCGTTCTTCGTTGTTCGTTCTTCGTTGTTCGTTCTTCGTTGTTCGTTCTTCGTTGTTTGTTGTTCGTTCTTCGTTGTTTGTTGTTCGTTCTTCGTCGTTTGTTCTTCGTTTTTCGTTGTTTGTTCTTCGTTCTTCGTTGTTTGTTCTTCGTTGTTTGTTCTTCGTTGTTTGTTCTTCGTTGTTTGTTCTTCGTTGTTTGTTCTTCGTTGTTCGTTCTTCGTTGTTCGTTCTTCGTTGTTCGTTCTTCGTTGTTCGTTCTTCGTTGTTCGTTCTTCGTTGTTCGTTCTTCGTTGTTCGTTCTTCGTTGTTTGTTGTTCGTTCTTCGTTGTTTGTTGTTCGTTCTTCGTCGTTTGTTGTTTGTTCTTCGTCGTTTGTTGTTTGTTCTTCGTTGTTTGTTGTTCGTTGTTCGTTGTTCGTTGTTCGTTTTTCGTTGTTCGTTGTTCGTTGTTCGTTGTTCGTTGTTCGTTGTTCGTTGTTCGTTGTTCGTTGTTCGTTGTTCGTTGTTCGTTGTTCGTTGTTCGTTGTTCGTTGTTCGTTGTTCGTTGTTCGTTGTTCGTTGTTCGTTGTTCGTTGTTCGTTGTTCGTTGTTCGTTGTTCGTTGTTCGTTGTTCGTTGTTCGTTGTTCGTTGTTCGTTGTTCGTTGTTCGTTGTTCGTTGTTCGTTGTTCGTTGTTCGTTGTTCGTTGTTCGTTGTTCGTTGTTCGTTGTTCGTTGTTCGTTGTTCGTTGTTCGTTGTTCGTTGTTCGTTGTTTGTTCTTCGTTTTTCGTTGTTTGTTCTTCGTTTTTCGTTGTTTGTTCTTCGTTGTTCGTTGTTTGTTCTTCGTTGTTCGTTGTTTGTTCTTCGTTGTTCGTTGATTGTTCTTCGTTCTTCGTTGTTTGTTCTTCGTTGTTTGTTCTTCGTTGTTTGTTCTTCGTTGTTTGTTCTTCGTTGTTTATTCTTCGTTGTTTGTTCTTCGTTGTTTGTTCTTCGTTGTTTGTTCTTCGTTGTTTGTTCTTCGTTGTTTGTTCTTCGTTGTTTGTTCTTCGTTGTTTGTTCTTCGTTGTTTGTTCTTCGTTGTTTGTTCTTCGTTGTTTGTTCTTCGTTGTTTGTTCTTCGTTGTTTGTTCTTCGTTGTTTGTTCTTCTTTGTTTGTTCTTCGTTGTTTGTTCTTCGTTGTTTGTTCTTCGTTGTTTGTTCTTCGTTGTTTGTTCTTCGTTGTTTGTTCTTCGTTGTTTGTTCTTCGTTGTTTGTTCTTCGTTGTTTGTTCTTCGTTGTTTGTTCTTCGTTGTTTGTTCTTCGTTGTTTGTTCTTCGTTGTTTGTTCTTCGTTGTTTGTTCTTCGTTGTTTGTTCTTCGTTGTTTGTTCTTCATTGTTCGTTGTTTGTCGTTTGTTGTTTGTTCTTCGTTGTTTGTTGTTTGTTCTTCGTTGTTTGTTGTATGTTCTTCGCTGTTTGTTGTTTGTTCTTCGTTGTTTGTTGTTTGTTCTTCGTTGTTCGTTGTTTGTTCTTCGTTGTTTGTTGTTTGTTCTTCGTTTTTCGTTGTTTGTTCTTCGTTTTTCGTTGTTTGTTCTTCGTTGTTCGTTGTTTGTTCTTCGTTGTTCGTTGTTTGTTCTTCGTTGTTCGTTCTTCGTTGTTTGTTCTTCGTTGTTTGTTCTTCGTTGTTTGTTCTTCGTTGTTTGTTCTTCGTTGTTTGTTCTTCGTTGTTTGTTCTTCGTTGTTTGTTCTTCGTTGTTTGTTCTTCGTTGTTTGTTCTTCGTTGTTTGTTCTTCGTTGTTTGTTCTTCGTTGTTTGTTCTTCGTTGTTCGTTGTTTGTTGTTCGTTGTTTGTCGTTTGTTGTTTGTTCTTCGTTGTTTGTCGTCTGTTGTTTGTTCTTCGTTGTTTGTCGTTTGTTGTTTGTTCTTCGTTGTTTGTTGTTTGTTCTTCGTTGTTTGTTGTTTGTTCTTCGTTGTTTGTTGTTTGTTCTTCGTTGTTTGTTGTTTGTTCTTCGTTGTTTGTTGTTTGTTCTTCGTTGTTCGTTGTTCGTTGTTCGTTGTTCGTTGTTCGTTGTTCGTTGTTTGTTCTTCGTTGTTCGTTGTTTGTTCTTCGTTGTTCGTTGTTCGTTGTTCGTTGTTCGTTGTTCGTTGTTCGTTGTTCGTTGTTCGTTGTTCGTTGTTCGTTGTTCGTTGTTCGTTGTTTGTTGTTTGTTGTTTGTTGTTTGTTGTTTGTTGTTTGTTCTTCGTTGTTTGTTGTTTGTTCTTCGTTGTTTGTTGTTTGTTCTTCGTTGTTTGTTGTTTGTTCTTCGTTGTTTGTTGTTTGTTCTTCGTTGTTTGTTCTTCGTTGTTCGTTGTTCGTTGTTCGTTGTTTGTTCTTCGTTGTTCGTTGTTTGTTCTTCGTTGTTCGTTGTTTGTTCTTCGTTGTTCGTTGTTTGTTCTTCGTTGTTCGTTGTTTGTTCTTCGTTGTTTGTTGTTTGTTCTTCGTTGTTTGTTGTTTGTTCTTCGTTGTTTGTTCTTCGTTGTTTGTTGTTTGTTCTTCGTTGTTCGTTGTTTGTTCTTCGTTGTTCGTTGTTTGTTCTTCGTTGTTCGTTGTTTGTTCTTCGTTGTTCGTTGTTTGTTCTTCGTTGTTCGTTGTTTGTTCTTCGTTGTTCGTTGTTTGTTCTTCGTTGTTCGTTGTTTGTTCTTCGTTGTTCGTTGTTTGTTCTTCGTTGTTCGTTGTTTGATCTTCGTTGTTCGTTGTTTGTTCTTCGTTGTTCGTTGTTTGTTCTTCGTTGTTCGCTGTTTGTTCTTCTTTGTTCGTTGTTTGTTCTTCGTTGTTCGTTGTTTGTTCTTCGTTTTTCGTTGTTTGTTCTTCGTTTTTCGTTGTTTGTTCTTCGTTGTTCGTTGTTTGTTCTTCGTTGTTCGTTGTTTGTCCTTCGTTGTTCGTTGTTTGTCCTTCGTTGTTTGTCCTTCGTTGTTTGCCCTTCGTTGTTTGTTCTTCGTTGTTTGTTCTTCGTTGTTTGTTCTTCGTTGTTTGTTCTTCGTTGTTTGTTCTTCGTTGTTTGTTCTTCGTTGTTTGTTCTTCGTTGTTTGTTCTTCGTTGTTTGTTCTTCGTTGTTTGTTCTTCGTTGTTTGTTCTTCGTTCTTTGTTCTTCGTTCTTTGTTCTTCGTTCTTTGTTCTTCGTTGTTCGTTCTTCGTTGTTCGTTCTTCGTTGTTCGTTCTTCGTTGTTCGTTCTTCGTTGTTCGTTCTTCGTTGTTCGTTCTTCGTTGTTCGTTGTTCGTTGTTCGCTGTTCGTTGTTCGATCTTCGCTGTTCGTTGTTCGTTCTTCGTTGTTTGTTGTTTGTTCTTCGTTGTTTGTTGTTTGTTCTTCGTTGTTTGTTGTTTGTTCTTCGTTGTTTGTTGTTTGTTCTTCGTTGTTTGTTGTTTGTTCTTCGTTGTTTGTTGTTTGTTCTTCGTTGTTTGTTGTTTGTTCTTCGTTGTTTGTTGTTTGTTCTTCGTTGTTTGTTCTTCGTTGTTTTTTGTTTGTTGTTTGTTCTTCGTTGTTTGTTGTTTGTTCTTCGTTGTTTGTTGTTTGTTGTTTGTTGTTTGTTGTTTGTTGTTTGTTGTTTGTTGTTTGTTGTTTGTTGTTTGTTGTTTGTTGTTTGTTGTTTGTTGTTTGTTGTTTGTTGTTTGTTGTTTGTTGTTTGTTGTTTGTTGTTTGTTGTTTGTTGTTTGTTGTTTGTTGTTTGTTGTTTGTTGTTTGTTGTTTGTTGTTTGTTGTTTGTTGTTTGTTGTTTGTTGTTTGTTGTTTGTTGTTTGTTGTTTGTTGTTTGTTGTTTGTTGTTTGTTGTTTGTTGTTTGTTGTTTGTTGTTTGTTGTTTGTTGTTTGTTGTTTGTTGTTTGTTGTTTGTTGTTTGTTGTTTGTTGTTTGTTGTTTGTTGTTTGTTGTTTGTTGTTTGTCGTTTGTCGTTTGTCGTTTGTCGTTTGTCGTTTGTCGTTTGTCGTTTGTCGTTTGTCGTTTGTCGTTTGTCGTTTGTCGTTTGTCGTTTGTTGCTTGTTGCTTGTTGCTTGTTGCTTGTTGCTTGTTGCTTGTTGCTTGTTGCTTGTTGCTTGTTGCTTGTTGCTTGTTGCTTGTTGCTTGTTGCTTGTTGCTTGTTGCTTGTTGCTTGTTGCTTGTTGCTTGTTGCTTGTTGCTTGTTGCTTGTTGCTTGTTGCTTGTTGCTTGTTGCTTGTTGCTTGTTGCTTGTTGTTTGTTGCTTGTTGCTTGTTGCTTGTTGCTTGTTGTTTGTTGTTTGTTGTTTGTTGTTTGTTGGTTGTTGTTTGTTGTTTGTTGTTTGTTGTTTGTTGTTTGTTGTTTGTTGTTTGTTGTTTGTTGTTTGTTGTTTGTTGTTTGTTGTTTGTTGTTTGTTGTTTGTTGTTTGTTGTTTGTCGTTTGTTGTTTGTCGTTTGTTGTTTGTCGTTTGTTGTTTGTCGTTTGTTGTTTGTCGTTTGTTGTTTGTCGTTTGTTGTTTGTCGTTTGTTGTTTGTCGTTTGTTGTTTGTCGTTTGTCGTTTGTCGTTTGTTGCTTGTCGTTTGTTGCTTGTCGTTTGTTGCTTGTTGCTTGTTGCTTGTTGCTTGTTGCTTGTTGCTTGTTGCTTGTTGCTTGTTGCTTGTTGCTTGTTGCTTGTTGCTTGTTGCTTGTTGCTTGTTGCTTGTTGCTTGTTGCTTGTTGTTTGTTGTTTGTTGTTTGTTGTTTGTTGTTTGTTGTTTGTTGTTTGTTGTTTGTTGTTTGTTGTTTGTTGTTTGTTGTTTGTTGTTTGTTGTTTGTTGTTTGTTGTTTGTTGTTTGTTGTTTGTTGTTTGTTGTTTGTTGTTTGTTGTTTGTTGTTTGTTGTTTGTTGTTTGTTGTTTGTTGTTTGTTGTTTGTTGTTTGTTGTTTGTTGTTTGTTGTTTGTTGTTTGTTGTTTGTTGTTTGTTGTTTGTTGTTTGTTGTTTGTTGTTTGTTGTTTGTTGTTTGTTGTTTGTTGTTTGTTGTTTGTTGTTTGTTGTTTGTTGTTTGTTGTTTGTTGTTTGTTGTTTGTTGTTTGTTGTTTGTTGTTTGTTGTTTGTTGTTTGTTGTTTGTTGTTTGTTGTTTGTTGTTTGTTGTTTGTTGTTTGTTGTTTGTTGTTTGTTGTTTGTTGTTTGTTGTTTGTTGTTTGTTGTTTGTTGTTTGTTGTTTGTTGTTTGTTGTTTGTTGTTTGTTGTTTGTTGTTTGTTGTTTGTTGTTTGTTGTTTGTTGTTTGTTGTTTGTTGTTTGTTGTTTGTTGTTTGTTGTTTGTTGTTTGTTGTTTGTTGTTTGTTGTTTGTTGTTTGTTGTTTGTTGTTTGTTGTTTGTTGTTTGTTGTTTGTTGTTTGTTGTTTGTTGTTTGTTGTTTGTTGTTTGTTGTTTGTTGTTTGTTGTTTGTTGTTTGTTGTTTGTTGTTTGTTGTTTGTTGTTTGTTGTTTGTTGTTTGTTGTTTGTTGTTTGTTGTTTGTTGTTTGTTGTTTGTTGTTTGTTGTTTGTTGTTTGTTGTTTGTTGTTTGTTGTTTGTTGTTTGTTGTTTGTTGTTTGTTGTTTGTTGTTTGTTGTTTGTTGTTTGTTGTTTGTTGTTTGTTGTTTGTTGTTTGTTGTTTGTTGTTTGTTGTTTGTTGTTTGTTGTTTGTTGTTTGTTGTTTGTTGTTTGTTGTTTGTTGTTTGTTGTTTGTTGTTTGTTGTTTGTTGTTTGTTGTTTGTTGTTTGTTGTTTGTTGTTTGTTGTTTGTTGTTTGTTGTTTGTTGTTTGTTGTTTGTTGTTTGTTGTTTGTTGTTTGTTGTTTGTTGTTTGTTGTTTGTTGTTTGTTGTTTGTTGTTTGTTGTTTGTTGTTTGTTCTTCGTTGTTCGTTGTTTGTTCTTCGTTGTTCGTTGTTTGTTCTTCGTTGTTCGTTGTTTGTTCTTCGTTGTTCGTTGTTTGTTCTTCGTTGTTCGTTGTTTGTTCTTCGTTGTTCGTTGTTTGTTCTTCGTTGTTCGTTGTTTGTTCTTCGTTGTTCGTTGTTTGTTCTTCGTTGTTCGTTGTTTGTTCTTCGTTGTTCGTTGTTTGTTCTTCGTTGTTCGTTGTTTGTTCTTCGTTGTTCGTTGTTTGTTCTTCGTTGTTCGTTGTTTGTTCTTCGTTGTTCGTTGTTTGTTCTTCGTTGTTCGTTGTTTGTTCTTCGTTGTTCGTTGTTGGTTCTTCGTTGTTCGTTGTTCGTTCTTCGTTGTTCGTTGTTCGTTCTTCGTTGTTCGTTGTTCGTTCTTCGTTGTTCGTTCTTCGTTGTTCGTTCTTCGTTCTTCGTTGTTTGTTCTTCGTTGTTTGTTGTTTGTTCTTCGTTGTTTGTTGTTTGTTCTTCGTTGTTTGTTGTTTGTTCTTCGTTGTTTGTTGTTTGTTCTTCGTTGTTTGTTGTTTGTTCTTCGTTGTTTGTTGTTTGTTCTTCGTTGTTTGTTGTTTGTTCTTCGTTGTTTGTTGTTTGTTGTTTGTTGTTTGTTGTTTGTTGTTTGTTGTTTGTTGTTTGTTGTTTGTTGTTTGTTGTTTGTTGTTTGTTGTTTGTTGTTTGTTGTTTGTTGTTTGTTGTTTGTTGTTTGTTGTTTGTTGTTTGTTGTTTGTTGTTTGTTGTTTGTTGTTCGTTGTTTGTTGTTGTTCGTTGTTCGTTGTTGTTCGTTGTTCGTTGTTCGTTGTTGTTCGTTGTTCGTTGTTTGTTGTTGTTCGTTGTTCGTTGTTCGTTGTTCGTTGTTCGTTGTTCGTTGTTCGTTGTTCGTTGTTCGTTGTTCGTTGTTCGTTGTTCGTTGTTCGTTGTCCGTTGTTCGTTGTCCGTTGTTCGTTGTTCGTTGTTCGTTGTCCGTTGTTCGTTGTCCGTTGTTCGTTGTTCGTTGTTCGTTGTTCGTTGTCCGTTGTTCGTTGTCCGTTGTTCGTTGTTCGTTGTTCGTTGTCCGTTGTTCGTTGTTCGTTGTTCGTTGTTCGTTGTTCGTTGTTCGTTGTTCGTTGTTCGTTGTTCGTTGTTCGTTGTTCGTTGTTCGTTGTTCGTTGTTCGTTGTTCGTTGTCCGTTGTTCGTTGTCCGTTGTTTGTTGTTCGTTGTTCGTTGTTCGTTGTTCGTTGTTCGTTGTCCGTTGTTCGTTGTTCGTTGTTCGTTGTTCGTTGTTCGTTGTTCGTTGTTCGTTGTTCGTTGTTCGTTGTTCGTTGTTCGTTGTTCGTTCTTCGTTCTTCGTTCTTCGTTGTTCGTTCTTCGTTCTTCGTTGTTCGTTCTTCGTTGTTCGTTCTTCGTTGTTCGTTCTTCGTTCTTCGTTCTTCGTTGTTCGTTGTTCGTTGTTCGTTGTTCGTTGTACGTTGTTCGTTCTTCGTTGTTCGTTGTTTGTTCTTCGTTGTTCGTTGTTTGTTCTTCGTTGTTTGTTCTTCGTTGTTTGTTCTTCGTTGTTTGTTCTTCGTTGTTCGTTGTTTGTTCTTCGTTGTTCGTTGTTTGTTCTTCGTTGTTCGTTGTTCGTTGTTTGTTCTTCGTTGTTCGTTGTTTGTTCTTCGTTGTTCGTTGCTTGTTCTTCGTTGTTCGTTGTTTGTTCTTCGTTGTTCGTTGTTTGTTCTTCGTTGTTCGTTGTTTGTTCTTCGTTGTTCGTTGTTTGTTCTTCGTTTGTTCTTCGTTGTTCGTTGTTTGTTCTTCGTTGTTCGTTGTTTGTTCTTCGTTGTTCGTTGTTTGTTCTTCGTTGTTCGTTGTGTGTTCTTCGTTGTTCGTTGTTTGTTCTTCGTTGTTCGTTGTTTGTTCTTCGTTGTTCGTTGTTTGTTCTTCGTTGTTCGTTGTTTGTTCTTCGTTGTTCGTTGTTTGTTCTTCGTTGTTCGTTGTTTGTTCTTCGTTGTTCGTTGTTTGTTCTTCGTTGTTCGTTGTTTGTTCTTCGTTGTTCGTTGTTTGTTCTTCGTTGTTCGTTGTTTGTTCTTCGTTGTTCGTTCTTCGTTGTTTGTTCTTCGTTGTTTGTTCTTCGTTGTTTGTTCTTCGTTGTTTGTTCTTCGTTGTTTGTTCTTCGTTGTTTGTTCTTCGTTGTTTGTTCTTCGTTGTTTGTTCTTCGTTGTTTGTTCTTCGTTGTTTGTTCTTCGTTGTTTGTTCTTCGTTGTTTGTTCTTCGTTGTTTGTTCTTCGTTGTTTGTTCTTCGATGTTTGTTCTTCGTTGTTTGTTCTTCGTTGTTTGTTGTTTGTTCTTCGTTGTTTGTTGTTTGTTCTTCGTTGTTTGTTGTTTGTTCTTCGTTGTTTGTTGTTTGTTCTTCGTTGTTTGTTGTTTGTTCTTCGTTGTTGTTGTTTGTTCTTCGTTGTTTGTTGTTTGTTCTTCGTTGTTTGTTGTTTGTTCTTCGTTGTTTGTTGTTTGTTGTTTGTTGTTTGTTGTTTGTTGTTTGTTGTTGTTGTTTGTTTGTTGTTTGTTGTTTGTTGTTTGTTGTTTGTTGTTTGTTGTTTGTTGTTTGTTGTTTGTTGTTTGTTGTTTGTTGTTTGTTGTTTGTTGTTTGTTGTTTGTTGTTTGTTGTTTGTTGTTTGTTGTTTGTTGTTTGTTGTTTGTTGTTTGTTGTTTGTTGTTTGTTGTTTGTTGTTTGTTGTTTGTTGTTTGTTGTTTGTTGTTCGTTGTTTGTTGTTTGTTGTTTGTTGTTTGTTGTTTGTTGTTTGTTGTTTGTTGTTTGTTGTTTGTTGTTTGTTGTTTGTTGTTTGTTGTTTGTTGTTTGTTGTTTGTTTTGTTGTTTGTTGTTTGTTGTTTGTTGTTTGTTGTTTGTTGTTTGTTGTTTGTTGTTTGTTGTTTGTTGTTTGTTGTTTGTTGTTTGTTGTTTGTTGTTTGTTGTGTTGTTGTTTGTTGTTTGTTGTTTGTTGTTTGTTGTTTGTTGTTTGTTGTTTGTTGTTTGTTGTTTGTTGTTTGTTGTTTGTTGTTTGTTGTTTGTTGTTTGTTGTTTGTTGTTGTTTGTTGTTTGTTGTTTGTTGTTTGTTGTTTGTTGTTTGTTGTTTGTTGTTTGTTGTTTGTTGTTTGTTGTTTGTTGTTTGTTGTTTGTTGTTTGTTGTTTGTTGTTTGTTGTTTGTTGTTTGTTGTTTGTTGTTTGTTGTTTGTTGTTTGTTGTTTGTTGTTTGTTGTTTGTTGTTTGTTGTTTGTTGTTTGTTGTTTGTTGTTTGTTGTTTGTTGTTTGTTGTTTGTTGTTTGTTGTTTGTTGTTTGTTGTTTGTTGTTTGTTGTTTGTTGTTTGTTGTTTGTTGTTTGTTGTTTGTTGTTTGTTGTTTGTTGTTTGTTGTTTGTTGTTTGTTGTTTGTTGTTTGTTGTTTGTTGTTTGTTGTTTGTTGTTTGTTGTTTGTTGTTTGTTGTTTGTTGTTTGTTGTTTGTTGTTTGTTGTTTGTTGTTTGTTGTTTGTTGTTTGTTGTTTGTTGTTTGTTGTTTGTTGTTTGTTGTTTGTTGTTTGTTGTTTGTTGTTTGTTGTTTGTTGTTTGTTGTTTGTTGTTTGTTGTTTGTTGTTTGTTGTTTGTTGTTTGTTGTTTGTTGTTTGTTGTTTGTTGTTTGTTGTTTGTTGTTTGTTGTTTGTTGTTTGTTGTTTGTTGTTTGTTGTTTGTTGTTTGTTGTTTGTTGTTTGTTGTTTGTTGTTTGTTTGTTGTTTGTTGTTTGTTGTTTGTTGTTTGTTGTTTGTTGTTTGTTGTTTGTTGTTTGTTGTTTGTTGTTTGTTGTTTGTTGTTTGTTGTTTGTTGTTTGTTGTTTGTTGTTTGTTGTTTGTTGTTTGTTGTTTGTTGTTTGTTGTTTGTTGTTTGTTGTTTGTTGTTTGTTGTTTGTTGTTTGTTGCTTGTTGTTTGTTGTTTGTTGTTTGTTGTTTGTTGCTTGTTGTTTGTTGTTTGTTGTTTGTTGTTTGTTGTTTGTTGCTTGTTGCTTGTTGTTTGTTGTTTGTTGCTTGTTGCTTGTTGTTTGTTGCTTGTTGTTGTTGTTTGTTGTTTGTTGTTTGTTGTTTGTTGTTTGTTGTTTGTTGTTTGTTGTTTTGTTGTTTGTTGTTTGTTGTTTGTTGTTTGTTGTTTGTTGTTTGTTGTTTGTTGTTTGTTGTTTGTTGTTTGTTGTTTGTTGTTTGTTGTTTGTTGTTTGTTGTTTGTTGTTTGTTGTTTGTTGTTTGTTGTTTGTTGTTTGTTGTTTGTTGTTTGTTGTTTGTTGTTGTTGTTTGTTGTTTGTTGTTTGTTGTTTGTTGTTTGTTGTTTGTTGTTTGTTGTTTGTTGTTTGTTGTTTGTTGTTTGTTGTTTGTTGTTTGTTGTTTGTTGTTTGTTGTTTGTTGTTTGTTGTTTGTTGTTTGTTGTTTGTTGTTTGTTGTTTGTTGTTTGTTGTTTGTTGTTTGTTGTTTGTTGTTTGTTGTTTGTTGTTTGTTGTTTGTTGTTTGTTGTTTGTTGTTTGTTGTTTGTTGTTTGTTGTTTGTTGTTTGTTGTTTGTTGTTTGTTGTTTGTTGTTTGTTGTTTGTTGTTTGTTGTTTGTTGTTTGTTGTTTGTTGTTTGTTGTTTGTTGTTTGTTGTTTGTTGTTTGTTGTTTGTTGTTGTTTGTTGTTTGTTGTTTGTTGTTTGTTGTTTGTTGTTTGTTGTTTGTTGTTTGTTGTTTGTTGTTTGTTGTTTGTTGTTTGTTGTTTGTTGTTTGTTGTTTGTTGTTTGTTGTTTGTTGTTTGTTGTTTGTTGTTTGTTGTTTGTTGTTTGTTGTTTGTTGTTTGTTGTTTGTTGTTTGTTGTTTGTTGTTTGTTGTTTGTTGTTTGTTGTTTGTTGTTTGTTGTTTGTTGTTTGTTGTTTGTTCTTTGTTGTTTTGTTGTTTGTTGTTTGTTGTTTGTTGTTTGTTGTTTGTTGTTTGTTGTTTGTTGTTTGTTGTTTGTTGTTTGTTGTTTGTTGTTTGTTGTTTGTTGTTTGTTGTTGTTGTTCGTTGTTTGTTGTTTGTTGTTCGTTGTTTGTTGTTCGTTGTTGGTTGTTTGTTGTTCGTTGTTTGTTGTTCGTTGTTCGTTGTTCGTTGTTCGTTGTTCGTTGTCCGTTGTTCGTTGTTCGTAGTTCGTTGTCCGTTGTTCGTTGTCCGTTGTTCGTTGTTCGTTGTTCGTTGTTCGTTGTCCGTTGTTCGTTGTTCGTTGTTCGTTGTCCGTTGTCGTTGTTCGTTGTTCGTTGTTCGTTGTTCGTTGTTCGTTGTTCGTTGTTCGTTGTTCGTTGTTCGTTGTTCGTTGTTCGTTGTTCGTTGTTCGTTGTTCGTTGTTCGTTGTACGTTGTTCGTTCTTCGTTGTTCGTTGTTCGTTGTTCGTTCGTTGTTCGTTGTTCGTTGTTCGTTGTTCGTTCTTCGTTCTTCGTTCTTCGTTCTTCGTTCTTCGTTGTTTGTTCTTCGTTGTTTGTTCTTCGTTCTTCGTTGTTTGTTCTTCGTTCTTCGTTGTTTGTTCTTCGTTCTTCGTTGTTTGTTCTTCGTTCTTCGTTGTTTGTTCTTCGTTCTTCGTTGTTTGTTCTTCGTTGTTCGTTGTTTGTTCTTCGTTGTTCGTTGTTTGTTCTTCGTTGTTCGTTGTTTGTTCTTCGTTGTTCGTTGTTTGTTCTTCGTTGTTCGTTGTTTGTTCTTCGTTGTTCGTTGTTTGTTCTTCGTTGTTCGTTGTTTGTTCTTCGTTGTTCGTTGTTTGTTCTTCGTTGTTCGTTGTTTGTTCTTCGTTGTTCGTTGTTTGTTCTTCGTTGTTCGTTGTGTGTTCTTCGTTGTTCGTTGTTTGTTCTTCGTTGTTCGTTGTTTGTTCTTCGTTGTTCGTTGTTTGTTCTTCGTTCTTCGTTGTTTGTTCTTCGTTGTTTGTTCTTCGTTGTTTATTCTTCGTTGTTTGTTCTTCGTTGTTTGTTCTTCGTTGTTTGTTCTTCGATGTTTGTTCTTCGTTGTTTGTTCTTCGATTTTTGTTCTTCGTTGTTTGTTCTTCGTTGTTTGTTCTTCGTTGTTTGTTCTTCGTTGTTTGTTGTTTGTTCTTCGTTGTTTGTTGTTTGTTCTTCGTTGTTTGTTGTTTGTTCTTCGTTGTTTGTTGTTTGTTCTTCGTTGTTTGTTGTTTGTTCTTCGTTGTTTGTTGTTTGTTCTTCGTTGTTTGTAGTTTGTTCTTCGTTGTTTGTTGTTTGTTCTTCGTTGTTTGTTGTTTGTTCTTCGTTGTTCGTTGTTCGTTCTTCGTTGTTCGTTGTTCGTTCTTCGTTGTTCGTTCTTCGTTGTTCGTTGTTCGTTGTTCGTTGTTCGTTGTTCGTTGTCCGTTGTGCGTTGTTCGTTGTCCGTTGTTCGTTGTTCGTTGTCCGTTGTCCGTTGTTCGTTGTTCGTTGTCCGTTGTTCGTTGTTCGTTGTCCGTTGTTCGTTGTTCGTTGTTCGTTGTCCGTTGTTCGTTGTTCGTTGTCCGTTGTTCGTTGTTCGTTGTTCGTTGTTCGTTCGTTCTTCGTTCTTCGTTGTTCGTTCTTCGTTGTTCGTTCTTCGTTGTTCGTTCTTCGTTCTTCGTTGTTCGTTCTTCGTTGTTCGTTCTTCGTTGTTCGTTCTTCGTTGTTCGTTCTTCGTTGTTCGTTCTTCGTTGTTCGTTCTTCGTTCTTCGTTGTTCGTTGTTCGTTGTTCGTTGTTCGTTCTTCGTTGTTCGTTGTTCGTTCTTCGTTGTTCGTTGTTTGTTCTTCGTTGTTTGATCTTCGTTGTTTGATCTTCGTTGTTTGTTCTTCGTTGTTTGTTCTTCGTTCTTCGTTGTTTGTTCTTCGTTGTTTGTTCTTCGTTGTTCGTTGTTTGTTCTTCGTTGTTCGTTGTTTGTTCTTCGTTGTTCGTTGTTTGTTCTTCGTTGTTCGTTGTTTGTTCTTCGTTGTTCGTTGTTTGTTCTTCGTTGTTCGTTGTTTGTTCTTCGTTGTTCGTTGTTTGTTCTTCGTTGTTCGTTGTTTGTTCTTCGTTGTTCGTTGTTTGTTCTTCGTTGTTCGTTGTTTGTTCTTCGTTGTTCGTTGTTTGTTCTTCGTTGTTCGTTGTTTGTTCTTCGTTGTTCGTTGTTTGTTCTTCGTTGTTCGTTGTTTGTTCTTCGTTGTTCGTTGTTGGTTCTTCGTTGTTCGTTGTTCGTTCTTCGTTGTTCGTTGTTCGTTCTTCGTTGTTCGTTGTTCGTTCTTCGTTGTTCGTTCTTCGTTGTTCGTTGTTCGTTGTTCGTTGTTCGTTGTTCGTTGTCCGTTGTGCGTTGTTCGTTGTCCGTTGTTCGTTGTTCGTTGTCCGTTGTCCGTTGTTCGTTGTTCGTTGTCCGTTGTTCGTTGTTCGTTGTCCGTTGTTCGTTGTTCGTTGTTCGTTGTTCGTTGTTCGTTGTCCGTTGTTCGTTGTTCGTTGTCCGTTGTTCGTTGTTCGTTGTTCGTTCTTCGTTCTTCGTTGTTCGTTGTTCGTTCTTCGTTGTTCGTTCTTCGTTGTTCGTTCTTCGTTCTTCGTTGTTCGTTCTTCGTTGTTCGTTCTTCGTTGTTCGTTCTTCGTTGTTCGTTCTTCGTTCTTCGTTGTTCGTTGTTCGTTGTTCGTTGTTCGTTCTTCGTTGTTCGTTGTTCGTTCTTCGTTGTTCGTTGTTTGTTCTTCGTTGTTTGTTCTTCGTTCTTCGTTGTTTGTTCTTCGTTGTTTGTTCTTCGTTGTTTGTTGTTTGTTCTTCGTTGTTCGTTGTTTGTTCTTCGTTGTTCGTTGTTTGTTCTTCGTTGTTCGTTGTTCGTTGTTCGTTGTTCGTTGTTCGTTGTTCGTTGTTCGTTGTTCGTTGTTCGTTGTTCGTTGTTCGTTGTCCGTTGTTCGTTGTTCGTTGTCCGTTGTTCGTTGTCCGTTGTTCGTTGTTCGTTGTCCGTTGTTCGTTGTTCGTTGTCCGTTGTTCGTTGTTCGTTGTTCGTTGTTCGTTGTTCGTTGTTCGTTGTTCGTTGTTCGTTGTTCGTTGTTCGTTGTTCGTTGTTCGTTGTTCGTTGTTCGTTGTTCGTTGTTCGTTGTTCGTTGTTCGTTGTTCGTTCGTTGTTCGTTGTTCGTTGTTCGTTGTTCGTTGTTCGTTGTTCGTTGTTCGTTGTTCGTTGTTCGTTGTTCGTTGTTTGTTCTTCGTTGTTTGTTCTTCGTTGTTTGTTCTTCGTTGTTTGTTCTTCGTTGTTTGTTCTTCGTTGTTTGTTCTTCGTTGTTTGTTCTTCGTTGTTTGTTCTTCGTTGTTTGTTCTTCGTTGTTCGTTCTTCGTTGTTTGTTCTTCGTTGTTTGTTCTTCGTTGTTTGTTCTTCGTTGTTTGTTCTTCGTTGTTTGTTCTTCGTTGTTTGTTCTTCGTTGCTTGTTCTTCGTTGTTTGTTCTTCGTTGTTTGTTCTTCGTTGTTTGTTCTTCGTTGTTTGTTCTTCGTTGTTTGTTGTTTGTTCTTCGTTGTTTGTTGTTTGTTCTTCGTTGTTTGTTGTTTGTTCTTCGTTGTTTGTTGTTTGTTGTTTGTTCTTCGTTGTTTGTTGTTTGTTGTTTGTTGTTTGTTCTTCGTTGTTTGTTGTTTGTTGTTTGTTGTTTGTTCTTCGTTGTTTGTTCTTCGTTGTTTGTTCTTCGTTGTTTGTTGTTTGTTCTTCGTTGTTTGTTGTTTGTTGTTTGTTCTTCGTCGTTTGTTGTTTGTTGTTTGTTCTTCGTTGTTTGTTGTTTGTTCTTCGTTGTTTGTTGTTTGTTCTTCGTTGTTTGTTGTTTGTTGTTTGTTCTTCGTTGTTTGTTGTTTGTTGTTTGTTCTTCGTTGTTTGTTGTTTGTTGTTTGTTGTTTGTTCTTCGTTGTTTGTTGTTTGTTGTTTGTTCTTCGTTGTTTGTTCTTCGTTGTTTGTTCTTCGTTGTTTGGTATTTGTTCTTCGTTGTTTGTTGTTTGTTGTTTGTTCTTCGTTGTTTGTTGTTTGTTCTTCGTTGTTTGTTGTTTGTTCTTCGTTGTTTGTTGTTTGTTCTTCGTTGTTTGTTGTTTGTTCTTCGTTGTTTGTTGTTTGTTCTTCGTTGTTTGTTGTTTGTTCTTCGTTGTTTGTTGTTTGTTCTTCGTTGTTTGTTGTTTGTTCTTCGTTGTTTGTGTTTGTTCTTCGTTGTTTGTTGTTTGTTCTTCGTTGTTTGTTGTTTGTTCTTCGTTGTTTGTTGTTTGTTCTTCGTTGTTTGTTGTTTGTTCTTCGTTGTTTGTTGTTTGTTCTTCGTTGTTTGTTGTTTGTTCTTCGTTGTTTGTTGTTTGTTCTTCGTTGTTTGTTGTTTGTTCTTCGTTGTTTGTTGTTTGTTCTTCGTTGTTTGTTGTTTGTTCTTCGTTGTTTGTTGTTTGTTCTTCGTTGTTTGTTGTTTGTTCTTCGTTGTTTGTTGTTTGTTCTTCGTTGTTTGTTGTTTGTTCTTCGTTGTTTGTTGTTTGTTCTTCGTTGTTTGTTGTTTGTTCTTCGTTGTTTGTTGTTTGTTCTTCGTTGTTTGTTGTTTGTTCTTCGTTGTTTGTTGTTTGTTCTTCGTTGTTTGTTGTTTGTTCTTCGTTGTTTGTTGTTTGTTCTTCGTTGTTTGTTGTTTGTTCTTCGTTGTTTGTTGTTTGTTCTTCGTTGTTTGTTGTTTGTTCTTCGTTGTTTGTTGTTTGTTCTTCGTTGTTTGTTGTTTGTTCTTCGATGTTTGTTGTTTGTTCTTCGTTGTTTGTTGTTTGTTCTTCGTTGTTTGTTGTTTGTTCTTCGTTGTTTGTTGTTTGTTCTTCGTTGTTTGTTGTTTGTTCTTCGTTGTTTGTTGTTTGTTCTTCGTTGTTTGTTGTTTGTTCTTCGTTGTTTGTTGTTTGTTCTTCGTTGTTTGTTGTTTGTTCTTCGTTGTTTGTTGTTTGTTCTTCGTTGTTTGTTGTTTGTTCTTCGTTGTTTGTTGTTTGTTCTTCGTTGTTTGTTGTTTGTTCTTCGTTGTTTGTTGTTTGTTCTTCGTTGTTTGTTGTTTGTTCTTCGTTGTTTGTTGTTTGTTCTTCGTTGTTTGTTGTTTGTTCTTCGTTGTTTGTTGTTTGTTCTTCGTTGTTTGTTGTTTGTTCTTCGTTGTTTGTTGTTTGTTCTTCGTTGTTTGTTGTTTGTCCTTCGTTGTTTGTTGTTTGTTCTTCGTTGTTTGTTGTTTGTTCTTCGTTGTTTGTTGTTTGTTCTTCGTTGTTTGTTGTTTGTTCTTCGTTGTTTGTTGTTTGTTCTTCGTTGTTTGTTGTTTGTTCTTCGTTGTTTGTTGTTTGTTCTTCGTTGTTTGTTGTTTGTTCTTCGTTGTTTGTTGTTTGTTCTCCGTTGTTTGTTGTTTGTTGTTTGTTCTTCGTTTTTTGTTGTTTGTTGTTTGTTCTTCGTTGTTTGTTGTTTGTTCTTCGTTGTTTGTTGTTTGTTGTTTGTTGTTTGTTCTTCGTTGTTTGTTCTTCGTTGTTTGTTCTTCGTTGTTTGTTCTTCGTTGTTTGTTCTTCGTTGTTTGTTCTTCGTTGTTTGTTCTTCGTTGTTTGTTCTTCGTTGTTTGTTCTTCGTTGTTTGTTCTTCGTTGTTTGTTCTTCGTTGTTTGTTCTTCGTTGTTTGTTCTTCGTTGTTTGTTCTTCGTTGTTTGTTCTTCGTTCTTCGTTGTTTGTTCTTCGTTGTTTGTTGTTTGTTCTTCGTTGTTTGTTGTTTGTTCTTCGTTGTTTGTTGTTTGTCCTTCGTTGTTTGTTGTTTGTTCTTCGTTGTTTGTTGTTTGTTCTTCGTTGTTTGTTGTTTGTTCTTCGTTGTTTGTTGTTTGTTCTTCGCTGTTTGTTGTTTGTTCTTCGTTGTTTGTTGTTTGTTCTTCGTTGTTTGTTGTTTGTTCTTCGTTGTTTGTTGTTTGTTCTTCGTTGTTTGTTGTTTGTTCTCCGTTGTTTGTTGTTTGTTGTTTGTTCTTCGTTTTTTGTTGTTTGTTGTTTGTTCTTCGTTGTTTGTTGTTTGTTCTTCGTTGTTTGTTGTTTGTTGTTTGTTGTTTGTTCTTCGTTGTTTGTTCTTCGTTGTTTGTTCTTCGTTGTTTGTTCTTCGTTGTTTGTTCTTCGTTGTTTGTTCTTCGTTGTTTGTTCTTCGTTGTTTGTTCTTCGTTGTTTGTTCTTCGTTGTTTGTTCTTCGTTGTTTGTTCTTCGTTGTTTGTTCTTCGTTGTTTGTTCTTCGTTGTTTGTTCTTCGTTGTTTGTTCTTCGTTGTTTGTTCTTCGTTGTTTGTTCTTCGTTCTTCGTTGTTTGTTCTTCGTTGTTTGTTGTTTGTTCTTCGTTGTTTGTTGTTTGTTCTTCGTTGTTTGTTGTTTGTTCTTCGTTGTTTGTTGTTTGTTCTTCGTTGTTTGTTGTTTGTTCTTCGTTGTTTGTTGTTTGTTCTTCGTTGTTTGTTGTTTGTTCTTCGTTGTTTGTTGTTTGTTCTTCGTTGTTTGTTGTTTGTTCTTCGTTGTTTGTTGTTTGTTCTTCGTTGTTTGTTGTTTGTTCTCCGTTGTTTGTTGTTTGTTGTTTGTTCTTCGTTTTTTGTTGTTTGTTGTTTGTTCTTCGTTGTTTGTTGTTTGTTCTTCGTTGTTTGTTGTTTGTTGTTTGTTGTTTGTTCTTCGTTGTTTGTTCTTCGTTGTTTGTTCTTCGTTGTTTGTTCTTCGTTGTTTGTTCTTCGTTGTTTGTTCTTCGTTGTTTGTTCTTCGTTGTTTTGTTCTTCGTTGTTTGTTCTTCGTTGTTTGTTCTTCGTTGTTTGTTCTTCGTTGTTTGTTCTTCGTTGTTTGTTCTTCGTTGTTTGTTCTTCGTTCTTCGTTGTTTGTTCTTCGTTGTTTGTTGTTTCTTGTTTGTTCTTCGTTGTTTGTTGTTCGTTCTTCGTTGTTTGTTGTTTGTTCTTCGTTGTTTGTTGTTTGTACTTCGTTGTTTGTTGTTTTTTCTTCGTTGTTTGTTGTTTGTTCTTCGTTGTTTGTTGTTTGTTCTTCGTTGTTTGTTGTTTGTTCTTCGTTGTTTGTTGTTTGTTCTTCGTTGTTTGTTGTTTGTTCTTCGTTGTTTGTTGTTTGTTCTCCGTTGTTTGTTGTTTGTTGTTTGTTCTTCGTTTTTTGTTGTTTGTTGTTTGTTCTTCGTTGTTTGTTGTTTGTTCTTCGTTGTTTGTTGTTTGTTGTTTGTTGTTTGTTCTTCGTTGTTTGTTCTTCGTTGTTTGTTCTTCGTTGTTTGTTCTTCGTTGTTTGTTCTTCGTTGTTTGTTCTTCGTTGTTTGTTCTTCGTTGTTTGTTCTTCGTTGTTTGTTCTTCGTTGTTTGTTCTTCGTTGTTTGTTCTTCGTTGTTTGTTCTTCGTTGTTTGTTCTTCGTTGTTTGTTCTTCGTTCTTCGTTGTTTGTTCTTCGTTGTTTGTTGTTTCTTGTTTGTTCTTCGTTGTTTGTAGTTTGTTCTTCGTTGTTTGTTGTTTGTTCTTCGTTGTTTGTTGTTTGTTCTTCGTTGTTTGTTGTTTGTTCTTCGTTGTTTGTTGTTTGTTCTTCGTTGTTTGTTGTTTGTTCTTCGTTGTTTGTTGTTTGTTCTTCGTTGTTTGTTGTTTGTTGTTCGTTCTTCGTTGTTTGTTGTTTGTTGTTTGTTCTTCGTTGTTTGTTGTTTGTTCTTCGTTGTTTGTTGTTTGTTGTTTGTTCTTCGTTGTTTGTCGTTTGTTGTTTGTTCTTCGTTGTTTGTTGTTTGTTCTTCGTTGTTTGTTGTTTGTTCTTCGTTGTTTGTTGTTTGTTCTTCGTTCTTTGTTGTTTGTTCTTCGTTATTTGTTGTTTGTTGTTTGTTCTTCGTTGTTTGTTGTTTGTTCTTTGTTGTTTGTTGTTTGTTGTTTGTTGTTTGTTCTTCGTTGTTTGTTGTTTGTTCTTCGTTGTTTGTTGTTTGTTCTTCGTTGTTTGTTGTTTGTTCTTCGTTGTTTGTTGTTTGTTCTTCGTTGTTTGTTGTTTGTTCTTCGTTGTTTGTTGTTTGTTCTTCGTTGTTTGTTGTTTGTTCTTCGTTGTTTGTTGTTTGTTCTTCGTTGTTTGTTGTTTGTTCTCCGTTGTTTGTTGTTTGTTGTTCGTTGTTGGTTGTTTGTTGTTCGTTGTTTGTTCTTCGTTGTTTGTTGTTCGTTCTTCGTTGTTTGTTGTTTGTTCTTCGTTGTTTGTTGTTTGTACTTCGTTGTTTGTTGTTTTTTCTTCGTTGTTTGTTGTTTGTTCTACGTTGTTTGTTGTTTGTTCTTCGTTGTTTGTTGTTTGTTCTTCGTTGTTTGTTGTTTGTTCTTCGTTGTTTGTTGTTTGTTCTTCGTTGTTTGTTGTTTGTTCTTCGTTGTTTGTTGTTTGTTCTTCGTTGTTTGTTCTTAGTTGTTTGTTGTTTGTTCTTCGTTGTTTGTTGTTTGTTGTTTGTTCTTCGTTGTTTGTTGTTTGTTGTTTGTTGTTTGTTGTTTGTGGTTTGTTGTTTGTTGTTTCTTGTTTGTTGTTTGTTGTTTCTTGTTTGTTGTTTGTTGTTTGTTGTTTGTTGTTTGTTGTTTGTTGTTTGTTGTTTGTTGTTTGTTGTTTGTTGTTTGTTGTTTGTTGTTTGTTGTTTGTTGTTTGTTGTTTGTTGTTTGTTGTTTGTTGTTTGTTGTTTGTTTGTTGTTTGTTGTTTGTTTGTTGTTTGTTGTTTGTTGTTTGTTGTTTGTTGTTTGTTGTTTGTTGTTTGTTGTTTGTTGTTTGTTGTTTGTTGTTTGTTTGTTTGTTGTTTGTTGTTTGTTGTTTGTTGTTTGTTGTTTGTTGTTTGTTGTTTGTTGTTTGTTGTTTGTTGTTTGTTGTTTGTTGTTTGTTGTTTGTTGTTTGTTGTTTGTTGTTTGTTGTTTGTTGTTTGTTGTTTGTTGTTTGTTGTTTGTTGTTTGTTGTTTGTTGTTTGTTGTTTGTTGTTTGTTGTTTGTTGTTTGTTGTTTGTTGTTTGTTGTTTGTTGTTTGTTGTTTGTTGTTTGTTGTTTGTTGTTTGTTGTTTGTTGTTTGTTGTTTGTTGTTTGTTGTTTGTTGTTTGTTGTTTGTTGTTTGTTGTTTGTTGTTTGTTGTTTGTTGTTTGTTGTTTGTTGTTTGTTGTTTGTTGTTTGTTGTTTGTTGTTTGTTGTTTGTTGTTTGTTGTTTGTTGTTTGTTGTTTGTTGTTTGTTGTTTGTTGTTTGTTGTTTGTTGTTTGTTGTTTGTTGTTTGTTGTTTGTTGTTTGTTGTTTGTTGTTTGTTGTTTGTTGTTTGTTGTTTGTTGTTTGTTGTTTGTTGTTTGTTGTTTGTTGTTTGTTGTTTGTTGTTTGTTGTTTGTTGTTTGTTGTTTGTTGTTTGTTGTTTGTTGCTTGTTGTTTGTTGTTTGTTGTTTGTTGCTTGTTGTTTGTTGTTGTTGTTTGTTTGTTGTTTGTTGTTTGTTGTTTGTTGTTTGTTGTTTGTTGTTTGTTGTTTGTTGTTTGTTGTTTGTTGTTTGTTGTTTGTTGTTTGTTGTTTGTTGTTTGTTGTTTGTTGTTTGTTGTTTGTTGTTTGTTGTTTGTTGTTTGTTGTTTGTTGTTTGTTGTTTGTTGTTTGTTGTTTGTTGTTTGTTGTTTGTTGTTTGTTGTTTGTTGTTTGTTGTTTGTTGTTTGTTGTTTGTTGTTTGTTGTTTGTTGTTTGTTGTTTGTTGTTTGTTGTTTGTTGTTTGTTGTTTGTTGTTTGTTGTTTGTTGTTTGTTGTTTGTTGTTTGTTGTTTGTTGTTTGTTGTTTGTTGTTTGTTGTTTGTTGTTTGTTGTTTGTTGTTTGTTGTTTGTTGTTTGTTGTTTGTTGTTTGTTGTTTGTTGTTTGTTGTTTGTTGTTTGTTGTTTGTTGTTTGTTGTTTGTTGTTTGTTGTTTGTTGTTTGTTGTTTGTTGTTTGTTGTTTGTTGTTTGTTGTTTGTTGTTTGTTGTTTGTTGTTTGTTGTTTGTTGTTTGTTGTTTGTTGTTTGTTGTTTGTTGTTTGTTGTTTGTTGTTTGTTGTTTGTTGTTTGTTGTTTGTTGTTTGTTGTTTGTTGTTTGTTGTTTGTTGTTTGTTGTTTGTTGTTTGTTGTTTGTTGTTTGTTGTTTGTTGTTTGTTGTTTGTTGTTTGTTGTTTGTTGTTTGTTGTTTGTTGTTTGTTGTTTGTTGTTTGTTGTTTGTTGTTTGTTGTTTGTTGTTTGTTGTTTGTTGTTTGTTGTTTGTTGTTTGTTGTTTGTTGTTTGTTGTTTGTTGTTTGTTGTTTGTTGTTTGTTGTTTGTTGTTTGTTGTTTGTTGTTTGTTGTTTGTTGTTTGTTGTTTGTTGTTTGTTGTTTGTTGTTTGTTGTTTGTTGTTTGTTCTTCGTTGTTTGTTCTTCGTTGTTTGTTGTTTGTTCTTCGTTGTTTGTTGTTTGTTGTTTGTTGTTTGTTGTTTGTTGTTTGTTGTTTGTTGTTTGTTGTTTGTTGTTTGTTGTTTGTCGTTTGTTGTTTGTTGTTTGTTGTTTGTTGTTTGTTGTTTGTTGTTTGTTGTTTGTTGTTTGTTGTTTGTTGTTTGTTGTTTGTTGTTTGTTGTTTGTTGTTTGTTGTTTGTTGTTTGTTGTTTGTTGTTTGTTGTTTGTTGTTTGTTGTTTGTTGTTTGTTGTTTGTTGTTTGTTGTTTGTTGTTTGTTGTTCGTTGTTGGTTGTTTGTTGTTCGTTGTTCGTTCTTCGTTGTTTGTTGTTCGTTCTTCGTTGTTTGTTGTTCGTTCTTCGTTGTTTGTTGTTCGTTCTTCGTTGTTTGTTGTTTGTACTTCGTTGTTTGTTGTTTGTACTTCGTTGTTTGTTGTTTGTTCTTCGTTGTTTGTTGTTTGTTCTTCGTTGTTTGTTGTTTGTTCTTCGTTGTTTGTTGTTTGTTCTTCGTTGTTTGTTGTTTGTTCTTCGTTGTTTGTTCTTAGTTGTTTGTTGTTTGTTCTTCGTTGTTTGTTTTTTGTTGTTTGTTCTTCGTTGTTTGTTGTTTGTGGTTTGTTGTTTGTTGTTTGTTGTTTGTTGTTTGTTGTTTGTTGTTTGTTGTTTGTTGTTTGTTGTTTGTTGTTTGTTGTTTGTTGTTTGTTGTTTGTTGTTTGTTGTTTGTTGTTTGTTGTTTGTTGTTTGTTGTTTGTTGTTTGTTGTTTGTTGTTTGTTGTTTGTTGTTTGTTGTTTGTTGTTTGTTGTTTGTTGTTTGTTGTTTGTTGTTTGTTGTTTGTTGTTTGTTGTTTGTTGTTTGTTGTTTGTTGTTTGTTGTTTGTTGTTTGTTGTTTGTTGTTTGTTGTTTGTTGTTTGTTGTTTGTTGTTTGTTGTTTGTTGTTTGTTGTTTGTTGTTTGTTGTTTGTTGTTTGTTGTTTGTTGTTTGTTGTTTGTTGTTTGTTGTTTGTTGTTTGTTGTTTGTTGTTTGTTGTTTGTTGTTTGTTGTTTGTTGTTTGTTGTTTGTTGTTTGTTGTTTGTTGTTTGTTGTTTGTTCTTCGTTGTTTGTTGTTTGTTCTTCGTTGTTTGTTCTTAGTTGTTTGTTGTTTGTTCTTCGTTGTTTGTTGTTTGTTGTTTGTTGTTTGTTGTTTGTTGTTTGTTGTTTGTTGTTTGTTCTTCGTTGTTTGTTGTTTGTTGTTTGTTGTTTGTTGTTTGTTGTTTGTTGTTTGTTGTTTGTTGTTTGTTGTTTGTTGTTTGTTGTTTGTTGTTTGTTGTTTGTTGTTTGTTGTTTGTTGTTTGTTGTTTGTTGTTTGTTGTTTGTTGTTTGTTGTTTGTTGTTTGTTGTTTGTTGTTTGTTGTTTGTTGTTTGTTGTTTGTTGTTTGTTGTTTGTTGTTTGTTGTTTGTTGTTTGTTGTTTGTTGTTTGTTGTTTGTTGTTTGTTGTTTGTTGTTTGTTGTTTGTTGTTTGTTGTTTGTTGTTTGTTGTTTGTTGTTTGTTGTTTGTTGTTTGTTGTTTGTTGTTTGTTGTTTGTTGTTTGTTGTTTGTTGTTTGTTGTTTGTTGTTTGTTGTTTGTTGTTTGTTGTTTGTTGTTTGTTGTTTGTTGTTTGTTGTTTGTTGTTTGTTGTTTGTTGTTTGTTGTTTGTTGTTTGTTGTTTGTTGTTTGTTGTTTGTTGTTTGTTGTTTGTTGTTTGTTGTTTGTTGTTTGTTGTTTGTTGTTTGTTGTTTGTTGTTTGTTGTTTGTTGTTTGTTGTTTGTTGTTTGTTGTTTGTTGTTTGTTGTTTGTTGTTTGTTGTTTGTTGTTTGTTGTTTGTTGTTTGTTGTTTGTTGTTTGTTGTTTGTTGTTTGTTGTTTGTTGTTTGTTGTTTGTTGTTTGTTGTTTGTTGTTTGTTGTTTGTTGTTTGTTGTTTGTTGTTTGTTGTTTGTTGTTTGTTGTTTGTTGTTTGTTGTTTGTTGTTTGTTGTTTGTTGTTTGTTGTTTGTTGTTTGTTGTTTGTTGTTTGTTGTTTGTTGTTTGTTGTTTGTTGTTTGTTGTTTGTTGTTTGTTGTTTGTTGTTTGTTGTTTGTTGTTTGTTGTTTGTTGTTTGTTGTTTGTTGTTTGTTGTTTGTTGTTTGTTGTTTGTTGTTTGTTGTTTGTTGTTTGTTGTTTGTTGTTTGTTGTTTGTTGTTTGTTGTTTGTTGTTTGTTGTTTGTTGTTTGTTGTTTGTTGTTTGTTGTTTGTTGTTTGTTGTTTGTTGTTTGTTGTTTGTTGTTTGTTGTTTGTTGTTTGTTGTTTGTTGTTTGTTGTTTGTTGTTTGTTGTTTGTTGTTTGTTGTTTGTTGTTTGTTGTTTGTTGTTTGTTGTTTGTTGTTTGTTGTTTGTTGTTTGTTGTTTGTTGTTTGTTGTTTGTTGTTTGTTGTTTGTTGTTTGTTGTTTGTTGTTTGTTGTTTGTTGTTTGTTGTTTGTTGTTTGTTGTTTGTTGTTTGTTGTTTGTTGTTTGTTGTTTGTTGTTTGTTGTTCGTTGTTCGTTGTTCGTTGTTTGTTGTTTGTTGTTTGTTGTTTGTTGTTTGTTGTTTGTTGTTTGTTGTTTGTTGTTTGTTGTTTGTTGTTTGTTGTTTGTTGTTTGTTGTTTGTTGTTTGTTGTTTGTTGTTTGTTGTTTGTTGTTTGTTGTTTGTTGTTTGTTGTTTGTTGTTTGTTGTTTGTTGTTTGTTGTTTGTTGTTTGTTGTTTGTTGTTTGTTGTTTGTTGTTTGTTGTTTGTTGTTTGTTGTTTGTTGTTTGTTGTTTGTTGTTTGTTGTTTGTTGTTTGTTGTTTGTTGTTTGTTGTTTGTTGTTTGTTGTTTGTTGTTTGTTGTTTGTTGTTTGTTGTTTGTTGTTTGTTGTTTGTTGTTTGTTGTTTGTTGTTTGTTGTTTGTTGTTTGTTGTTTGTTGTTTGTTGTTTGTTGTTTGTTGTTTGTTGTTTGTTGTTTGTTGTTTGTTGTTTGTTGTTTGTTGTTTGTTGTTTGTTGTTTGTTGTTTGTTGTTTGTTGTTTGTTGTTTGTTGTTTGTTGTTTGTTGTTTGTTGTTTGTTGTTTGTTGTTTGTTGTTTGTTGTTTGTTGTTTGTTGTTTGTTGTTTGTTGTTTGTTGTTTGTTGTTTGTTGTTTGTTGTTTGTTGTTTGTTGTTTGTTGTTTGTTGTTTGTTGTTTGTTGTTTGTTGTTTGTTGTTTGTTGTTTGTTGTTTGTTGTTTGTTGTTTGTTGTTTGTTGTTTGTTGTTTGTTGTTTGTTGTTTGTTGTTTGTTGTTTGTTGTTTGTTGTTTGTTGTTTGTTGTTTGTTGTTTGTTGTTTGTTGTTTGTTGTTTGTTGTTTGTTGTTTGTTGTTTGTTGTTTGTTGTTTGTTGTTTGTTGTTTGTTGTTTGTTGTTTGTTGTTTGTTGTTTGTTGTTTGTTGTTTGTTGTTTGTTGTTTGTTGTTTGTTGTTTGTTGTTTGTTGTTTGTTGTTTGTTGTTTGTTGCTGGTTGTTCGTTGTTTGTTGCTGGTTGTTCGTTGTTCGTTGTTCGTTGTTCGTTGTTCGTTGTTCGTTGTTCGTTGTTCGTTGTTCGTTGTTCGTTGTTCGTTGTTCGTTGTTCGTTGTTCGTTGTTCGTTGTTCGTTGTTCGTTGTTCGTTGTTCGTTGTTCGTTGTTCGTTGTTCGTTGTTCGTTGTTCGTTGTTTGTTGTTTGTTGTTTGTTGTTTGTTGTTTGTTGTTTGTTGTTTGTTGTTTGTTGTTTGTTGATTGTTGTTTGTTGTTTGTTGTTTGTTGTTTGTTGTTTGTTGTTTGTTGTTTGTTGTTTGTTGTTTGTTGTTTGTTGTTTGTTGTTTGTTGTTTGTTGTTTGTTGTTTGTTGTTTGTTGTTTGTTGTTTGTTGTTTGTTGTTTGTTGTTTGTTGTTTGTTGTTTGTTGTTTGTTGTTTGTTGTTTGTTGTTTGTTGTTTGTTGTTTGTTGTTTGTTGTTTGTTGTTTGTTGTTCGTTGTTCGTTGTTTGTTGTTCGTTGTTCGTTGTTTGTTGTTTGTTGTTCGTTGTTTGTTGTTTGTTGTTTGTTGTTTGTTGTTTGTTGTTTGTTGTTTGTTGTTTGTTGTTTGTTGTTTGTTGTTTGTTGTTTGTTGTTTGTTGTTTGTTGTTTGTTGTTTGTTGTTTGTTGTTTGTTGTTTGTTGTTTGTTGTTTGTTGTTTGTTGTTTGTTGTTTGTTGTTTGTTGTTTGTTGTTTGTTGTTTGTTGTTTGTTGTTTGTTGTTTGTTGTTTGTTGTTTGTTGTTTGTTGTTTGTTGTTTGTTGTTTGTTGTTTGTTGTTTGTTGTTTGTTGTTTGTTGTTTGTTGTTTGTTGTTTGTTGTTTGTTGTTTGTTGTTTGTTGTTTGTTGTTTGTTGTTTGTTGTTTGTTGTTTGTTGTTTGTTGTTTGTTGTTTGTTGTTTGTTGTTTGTTGTTTGTTGTTTGTTGTTTGTTGTTTGTTGTTTGTTGTTTGTTGTTTGTTGTTTGTTGTTTGTTGTTTGTTGTTTGTTGTTTGTTGTTTGTTGTTTGTTGTTTGTTGTTTGTTGTTTGTTGTTTGTTGTTTGTTGTTTGTTGTTTGTTGTTTGTTGTTTGTTGTTTGTTGTTTGTTGTTTGTTGTTTGTTGTTTGTTGTTTGTTGTTTGTTGTTTGTTGTTTGTTGTTTGTTGTTTGTTGTTTGTTGTTTGTTGTTTGTTGTTTGTTGTTTGTTGTTTGTTGTTTGTTGTTTGTTGTTTGTTGTTTGTTGTTTGTTGTTTGTTGTTTGTTGTTTGTTGTTTGTTGTTTGTTGTTTGTTGTTTGTTGTTTGTTGTTTGTTGTTTGTTGTTTGTTGTTTGTTGTTTGTTGTTTGTTGTTTGTTGTTTGTTGTTTGTTGTTTGTTGTTTGTTGTTTGTTGTTCGTTGTTCGTTGTTCGTTGTTCGTTGTTCGTTGTTCGTTGTTCGTTGTTCGTTGTTCGTTGTTCGTTGTTCGTTGTTTGTTGTTTGTTGTTTGTTGTTTGTTGTTTGTTGTTTGTTGTTTGTTGTTTGTTGTTTGTTGTTTGTTGTTTGTTGTTTGTTGTTTGTTGTTTGTTGTTTGTTGTTTGTTGTTTGTTGTTTGTTGTTTGTTGTTTGTTGTTTGTTGTTTGTTGTTTGTTGTTTGTTGTTTGTTGTTTGTTGTTTGTTGTTTGTTGTTTGTTGTTTGTTGTTTGTTGTTTGTTGTTTGTTGTTTGTTGTTTGTTGTTTGTTGTTTGTTGTTTGTTGTTCGTTGTTTGTTGTTTGTTGTTCGTTGTTTGTTGTTTGTTGTTTGTTGTTTGTTGTTTGTTGTTTGTTCTTCGTTGTTTGTTGTTTGTTCTTCGTTGTTTGTTGTTTGTTCTTCGTTGTTTGTTGTTTGTTCTTCGTTGTTTGTTGTTTGTTCTTCGTTGTTTGTTGTTTGTTCTTCGTTGTTTGTTGTTTGTTCTTCGTTGTTTGTTGTTTGTTCTTCGTTGTTTGTTGTTTGTTCTTCGTTGTTTGTTGTTTGTTCTTCGTTGTTTGTTGTTTGTTCTTCGTTGTTTGTTGTTTGTTCTTCGTTGTTTGTTGTTTGTTCTTCGTTGTTTGTTGTTTGTTCTTCGTTGTTTGTTGTTTGTTCTTCGTTGTTTGTTGTTTGTTCTTCGTTGTTTGTTGTTTGTTCTTCGTTGTTTGTTGTTTGTTCATCGTTGTTTGTTGTTTGTTCATCGTTGTTT
This sequence comes from Megalopta genalis, assembly GCF_051020955.1. Taxonomy (NCBI): domain Eukaryota; kingdom Metazoa; phylum Arthropoda; class Insecta; order Hymenoptera; family Halictidae; genus Megalopta; species Megalopta genalis. Next base: position 14,648 of record NW_027477628.1, on the reverse strand, counting down.
GTTGTTTGTTCATCGTTGTTTGTTGTTTGTTCATCGTTGTTTGTTGTTTGTTCTTCGTTGTTTGTTGTTTGTTCTTCGTTGTTTGTTGTTTGTTCTTCGTTGTTTGTTGTTTGTTCTTCGTTGTTTGTTGTTTGTTCTCCGTTGTTTGTTGTTTGTTGTTTGTTCTTCGTTTTTTGTTGTTTGTTGTTTGTTCTTCGTTGTTTGTTGTTTGTTGTTTGTTGTTTGTTCTTCGTTGTTTGTTCTTCGTTGTTTGTTCTTCGTTGTTTGTTCTTCGTTGTTTGTTCTTCGTTGTTTGTTCTTCGTTGTTTGTTCTTCGTTGTTTGTTCTTCGTTGTTTGTTCTTCGTTGTTTGTTCTTCGTTGTTTGTTCTTCGTTGTTTGTTCTTCGTTGTTTGTTCTTCGTTGTTTGTTCTTCGTTGTTTGTTCTTCGTTGTTTGTTCTTCGTTCTTCGTTGTTTGTTCTTCGTTCTTCGTTGTTTGTTCTTCGTTGTTTGTTGTTTGTTCTTCGTTGTTTGTTGTTTGTTCTTCGTTGTTTGTTGTTTGTTCTTCGTTGTTTGTTGTTTGTTCTTCGTTGTTTGTTGTTTGTTCTTCGTTGTTTGTTGTTTGTTCTTCGTTGTTTGTTGTTTGTTCTTCGTTGTTTGTTGTTTGTTCTTCGTTGTTTGTTGTTTGTTCTTCGTTGTTTGTTGTTTGTTGTTCGTTCTTCGTTGTTTGTTGTTCGTTCTTCGTTGTTTGTTGTTTGTTGTTTGTTCTTCGTTGTTTGTTGTTTGTTCTTCGTTGTTTGTTGTTTGTTGTTTGTTCTTCGTTGTTTGTCGTTTGTTGTTTGTTCTTCGTTGTTTGTTGTTTGTTCTTCGTTGTTTGTTGTTTGTTCTTCGTTGTTTGTTGTTTGTTCTTCGTTATTTGTTGTTTGTTGTTTGTTCTTCGTTGTTTGTTGTTTGTTCTTTGTTGTTTGTTGTTTGTTGTTTGTTGTTTGTTCTTCGTTGTTTGTTGTTTGTTCTTCGTTGTTTGTTGTTTGTTCTTCGTTGTTTGTTGTTTGTTCTTCGTTGTTTGTTGTTTGTTCTTCGTTGTTTGTTGTTTGTTCTTCGTTGTTTGTTGTTTGTTCTTCGTTGTTTGTTGTTTGTTCTTCGTTGTTTGTTGTTTGTTCTTCGTTGTTTGTTGTTTGTTCTTCGTTGTTTGTTGTTTGTTCTTCGTTGTTTGTTGTTTGTTCTTCGTTGTTTGTTGTTTGTTCTTCGTTGTTTGTTGTTTGTTGTTTGTTGTTTGTTGCTGGTTGTTTGTTGTTTGTTGTTCGTTGTTCGTAGTTCGTTGTTCGTTGTTCGTTGTTCGTTGTTCGTTGTTCGTTGTTCGTTGTTCGTTGTTCGTTGTTCGTTGTTCGTTGTTTGTTGTTTGTTGTTTGTTGTTTGTTGTTTGTTGTTTGTTGTTTGTTGTTTGTTGTTTGTTGTTTGTTGTTTGTTGTTTGTTGTTTGTTGTTTGTTGTTTGTTGTTTGTTGTTTGTTGTTTGTTGTTTGTTGTTTGTTGTTTGTTGTTTGTTGTTTGTTGTTTGTTGTTTGTTGTTTGTTGTTTGTTGTTTGTTGTTTGTTGTTTGTTGTTTGTTGTTTGTTGTTTGTTGTTTGTTGTTTGTTGTTTGTTGTTTGTTGTTTGTTGTTTGTTGTTTGTTGTTTGTTGTTTGTTGTTTGTTGTTTGTTGTTTGTTGTTTGTTGTTTGTTGTTTGTTGTTTGTTGTTTGTTGTTTGTTGTTTGTTGTTTGTTGTTTGTTGTTTGTTGTTTGTTGTTTGTTGTTTGTTGTTTGTTGTTTGTTGTTTGTTGTTTGTTGTTTGTTGTTTGTTGTTTGTTGTTTGTTGTTTGTTGTTTGTTGTTTGTTGTTTGTTGTTTGTTGTTTGTTGTTTGTTGTTTGTTGTTTGTTGTTTGTTGTTTGTTGTTTGTTGTTTGTTGTTTGTTGTTTGTTGTTTGTTGTTTGTTGTTTGTTGTTTGTTGTTTGTTGTTTGTTGTTTGTTGTTTGTTGTTTGTTGTTTGTTGTTTGTTGTTTGTTGTTTGTTGTTTGTTGTTTGTTGTTTGTTGTTTGTTGTTTGTTGTTTGTTGTTTGTTGTTTGTTGTTTGTTGTTTGTTGTTTGTTGTTTGTTGTTTGTTGTTTGTTGTTTGTTGTTTGTTGTTTGTTGTTTGTTGTTTGTTGTTTGTTGTTTGTTGTTTGTTGTTTGTTGTTTGTTGTTTGTTGTTTGTTGTTTGTTGTTTGTTGTTTGTTGTTTGTTGTTTGTTGTTTGTTGTTTGTTGTTTGTTGTTTGTTGTTTGTTGTTTGTTGTTTGTTGTTTGTTGTTTGTTGTTTGTTGTTTGTTGTTTGTTGTTTGTTGTTTGTTGTTTGTTGTTTGTTGTTTGTTGTTTGTTGTTTGTTGTTTGTTGTTTGTTGTTTGTTGTTTGTTGTTTGTTGTTTGTTGTTTGTTGTTTGTTGTTTGTTGTTTGTTGTTTGTTGTTTGTTGTTTGTTGTTTGTTGTTTGTTGTTTGTTGTTTGTTGTTTGTTGTTTGTTGTTTGTTGTTTGTTGTTTGTTGTTTGTTGTTTGTTGTTTGTTGTTTGTTGTTTGTTGTTTGTTGTTTGTTGTTTGTTGTTTGTTGTTTGTTGTTTGTTGTTTGTTGTTTGTTGTTTGTTGTTTGTTGTTTGTTGTTTGTTGTTTGTTGTTTGTTGTTTGTTGTTTGTTGTTTGTTGTTTGTTGTTTGTTGTTTGTTGTTTGTTGTTTGTTGTTTGTTGTTTGTTGTTTGTTGTTTGTTGTTTGTTGTTTGTTGTTTGTTGTTTGTTGTTTGTTGTTTGTTGTTTGTTGTTTGTTGTTTGTTGTTTGTTGTTTGTTGTTTGTTGTTTGTTGTTTGTTGTTTGTTGTTTGTTGTTTGTTGTTTGTTGTTTGTTGTTTGTTGTTTGTTGTTTGTTGTTTGTTGTTTGTTGTTTGTTGTTTGTTGTTTGTTGTTTGTTGTTTGTTGTTTGTTGTTTGTTGTTTGTTGTTTGTTGTTTGTTGTTTGTTGTTTGTTGTTTGTTGTTTGTTGTTTGTTGTTTGTTGTTTGTTGTTTGTTGTTTGTTGTTTGTTGTTTGTTGTTTGTTGTTTGTTGTTTGTTGTTTGTTGTTTGTTGTTTGTTGTTTGTTGTTTGTTGTTCGTTGTTCGTTGTTCGTTGTTCGTTGTTCGTTGTTCGTTGTTCGTTGTTCGTTGTTCGTTGTTCGTTGTTCGTTGTTCGTTGTTCGTTGTTCGTTGTTTGTTGTTTGTTGTTTGTTGTTTGTTGTTTGTTGTTTGTTGTTTGTTGTTTGTTGTTTGTTGTTTGTTGTTTGTTGTTTGTTGTTTGTTGTTTGTTGTTTGTTGTTTGTTGTTTGTTGCTGGTTGTTTGTTGTTTGTTGCTGGTTGTTTGTTGTTTGTTGCTGGTTGTTTGTTGTTTGTTGCTGGTTGTTCGTAGTTCGTTGTTCGTTGTTCGTAGTTCGTTGTTCGTTGTTCGTAGTTCGTTGTTCGTTGTTTGTTGTTTTTTGTTTGTTGTTTGTTGTTTGTTGTTTGTTGTTTGTTGTTTGTTCTTCGTTGTTTGTTCTTCGTTGTTTGTTCTTCGTTGTTTGTTCTTCGTTGTTTGTTCTTCGTTGTTTGTTCTTCGTTCTTCGTTGTTTGTTCTTCGTTGTTTGTTCTTCGTTGTTTGTTGTTTGTTCTTCGTTGTTTGTTGTTTGTTCTTCGTTATTTGTTGTTTGTTCTTCGTTGTTTGTTGTTTGTTCTTCGTTGTTTGTTGTTTGTTCTTCGTTGTTTGTTGTTTGTTCTTCGTTGTTTGTTGTTTGTTCTTCGTTGTTTGTTGTTTGTTCTTCGTTGTTTGTTGTTTGTTCTCCGTTGTTTGTTGTTTGTTGTTTGTTCTTCGTTTTTCGTTGTTTGTTGTTTGTTCTTCGTTGTTTGTTGTTTGTTCTTCGTTGTTTGTTCTTCGTTGTTTGTTCTTCGTTGTTTGTTCTTCGTTGTTTGTTCTTCGTTGTTTGTTCTTCGTTGTTTGTTCTTCGTTGTTTGTTGTTTGTTCTTCGTTATTTGTTGTTTGTTCTTCGTTGTTTGTTGTTTGTTCTTCGTTGTTTGTTGTTTGTTCTTCGTTGTTTGTTGTTTGTTCTTCGTTCTTTGTTGTTTGTTCTTCGTTATTTGTTGTTTGTTGTTTGTTCTTCGTTGTTTGTTGTTTGTTCTTTGTTGTTTGTTCTTCGTTGTTTGTTGTTTGTTCTTCGTTGTTTGTTGTTTGTTCTTCGTTGTTTGTTGTTTGTTCTTCGTTCTTTGTTGTTTGTTCTTCGTTATTTGTTGTTTGTTGTTTGTTCTTCGTTGTTTGTTGTTTGTTCTTTGTTGTTTGTTGTTTGTTGTTTGTTGTTTGTTCTTCGTTGTTTGTTGTTTGTTCTTCGTTGTTTGTTGTTTGTTCTTCGTTGTTTGTTGTTTGTTCTTCGTTGTTTGTTGTTTGTTCTTCGTTGTTTGTTGTTTGTTCTTCGTTGTTTGTTGTTTGTTCTTCGTTGTTTGTTGTTTGTTCTTCGTTGTTTGTTGTTTGTTGTTTGTTGTTTGTTGTTTGTTGTTTGTTGTTTGTTGTTTGTTGTTTGTTGTTTGTTGTTTGTTGTTTGTTGTTTGTTGTTTGTTGTTTGTTGTTTGTTGTTTGTTGTTTGTTGTTTGTTGTTTGTTGTTTGTTGTTTGTTGTTTGTTGTTTGTTGTTTGTTGTTTGTTGTTTGTTGTTTGTTGTTTGTTGTTTGTTGTTTGTTGTTTGTTGTTTGTTGTTTGTTGTTTGTTGTTTGTTGTTTGTTGTTTGTTGTTTGTTGTTTGTTGTTTGTTGTTTGTTGTTTGTTGTTTGTTGTTTGTTGTTTGTTGTTTGTTGTTTGTTGTTTGTTGTTTGTTGTTTGTTGTTTGTTGTTTGTTGTTTGTTGTTTGTTGTTTGTTGTTTGTTGTTTGTTGTTTGTTGTTTGTTGTTTGTTGTTTGTTGTTTGTTGTTTGTTGTTTGTTGTTTGTTGTTTGTTGTTTGTTGTTTGTTGTTTGTTGTTTGTTGTTTGTTGTTTGTTGTTTGTTGTTTGTTGTTTGTTGTTTGTTGTTTGTTGTTTGTTGTTTGTTGTTTGTTGTTTGTTGTTTGTTGTTTGTTGTTTGTTGTTTGTTGTTTGTTGTTTGTTGTTTGTTGTTTGTTGTTTGTTGTTTGTTGTTTGTTGTTTGTTGTTTGTTGTTTGTTGTTTGTTGTTTGTTGTTTGTTGTTTGTTGTTTGTTGTTTGTTGTTTGTTGTTTGTTGTTTGTTGTTTGTTGTTTGTTGTTTGTTGTTTGTTGTTTGTTGTTTGTTGTTTGTTGTTTGTTGTTTGTTGTTTGTTGTTTGTTGTTTGTTGTTTGTTGTTTGTTGTTTGTTGTTTGTTGTTTGTTGTTTGTTGTTTGTTGTTTGTTGTTTGTTGTTTGTTGTTTGTTGTTTGTTGTTTGTTGCTGGTTGTTTGTTGTTTGTTGCTGGTTGTTTGTTGTTTGTTGCTGGTTGTTTGTTGTTTGTTGCTGGTTGTTCGTAGTTCGTTGTTCGTTGTTCGTAGTTCGTTGTTCGTTGTTCGTAGTTCGTTGTTCGTTGTTTGTTGTTTTTTGTTTGTTGTTTGTTGTTTGTTGTTTGTTGTTTGTTGTTCGTAGTTCGTTGTTCGTTGTTTGTTGTTTTTTGTTTGTTGTTTGTTGTTTGTTGTTTGTTGTTTGTTGTTTGTTGTTTGTTGTTTGTTGTTTGTTGTTTGTTGTTTGTTGTTTGTTGTTTGTTGTTTGTTGTTTGTTGTTTGTTGTTTGTTGTTTGTTGTTTGTTGTTTGTTGTTTGTTGTTTGTTGTTTGTTGTTTGTTGTTTGTTGTTTGTTGTTTGTTGTTTGTTGTTTGTTGTTTGTTGTTTGTTGTTTGTTGTTTGTTGTTTGTTGTTTGTTGTTTGTTGTTTGTTGTTTGTTGTTTGTTGTTTGTTGTTTGTTGTTTGTTGTTTGTTGTTTGTTGTTTGTTGTTTGTTGTTTGTTGTTTGTTGTTTGTTGTTTGTTGTTTGTTGTTTGTTGTTTGTTGTTTGTTGTTTGTTGTTTGTTGTTTGTTGTTTGTTGTTTGTTGTTTGTTGTTTGTTGTTTGTTGTTTGTTGTTTGTTGTTTGTTGTTTGTTGTTTGTTGTTTGTTGTTTGTTGTTTGTTGTTTGTTGTTTGTTGTTTGTTGTTTGTTGTTTGTTGTTTGTTGTTTGTTGTTTGTTGTTTGTTGTTTGTTGTTTGTTGTTTGTTGTTTGTTGTTTGTTGTTTGTTGTTTGTTGTTTGTTGTTTGTTGTTTGTTGTTTGTTGTTTGTTGTTCGTTGTTTGTTGTTTGTTGTTTGTTGTTTGTTGTTTGTTGTTTGTTGTTTGTTGTTTGTTGTTTGTTGTTCGTTGTTTGTTGTTTGTTGTTCGTTGTTTGTTGTTTGTTGTTCGTTGTTTGTTGTTTGTTGTTTGTTGTTTGTTGTTTGTTGTTTGTTGTTTGTTGTTTGTTGTTTGTTGTTTGTTGTTTGTTGTTTGTTGTTTGTTGTTTGTTGTTTGTTGTTTGTTGTTTGTTGTTTGTTGTTTGTTGTTTGTTGTTTGTTGTTTGTTGTTTGTTGTTTGTTGTTTGTTGTTTGTTGTTTGTTGTTTGTTGTTTGTTGTTTGTTGTTTGTTGTTTGTTGTTTGTTGTTTGTTGTTTGTTGTTTGTTGTTTGTTGTTTGTTGTTTGTTGTTTGTTGTTTGTTGTTTGTTGTTTGTTGTTTGTTGTTTGTTGTTTGTTGTTTGTTGTTTGTTGTTTGTTGTTTGTTGTTTGTTGTTTGTTGTTTGTTGTTTGTTGTTTGTTGTTTGTTGTTTGTTGTTTGTTGTTTGTTGTTTGTTGTTTGTTGTTTGTTGTTTGTTGTTTGTTGTTTGTTGTTTGTTGTTTGTTGTTTGTTGTTTGTTGTTTGTTGTTTGTTGTTTGTTGTTTGTTGTTTGTTGTTTGTTGTTTGTTGTTTGTTGTTTGTTGTTTGTTGTTTGTTGTTTGTTGTTTGTTGTTTGTTGTTTGTTGTTTGTTGTTTGTTGTTTGTTGTTTGTTGTTTGTTGTTTGTTGTTTGTTGTTTGTTGTTTGTTGTTTGTTGTTTGTTGTTTGTTGTTTGTTGTTTGTTGTTTGTTGTTTGTTGTTTGTTGTTTGTTGTTTGTTGTTTGTTGTTTGTTGTTTGTTGTTTGTTGTTTGTTGTTTGTTGTTTGTTGTTTGTTGTTTGTTGTTTGTTGTTTGTTGTTTGTTGTTTGTTGTTTGTTGTTTGTTGTTTGTTGTTTGTTGTTTGTTGTTTGTTGTTTGTTGTTTGTTGTTTGTTGTTTGTTGTTTGTTGTTTGTTGTTTGTTGTTTGTTGTTTGTTGTTTGTTGTTTGTTGTTTGTTGTTTGTTGTTTGTTGTTTGTTGTTTGTTGTTTGTTGTTTGTTGTTTGTTGTTTGTTGTTTGTTGTTTGTTGTTTGTTGTTTGTTGTTTGTTGTTTGTTGTTTGTTGTTTGTTGTTTGTTGTTTGTTGTTTGTTGTTTGTTGTTTGTTGTTTGTTGTTTGTTGTTTGTTGTTTGTTGTTTGTTGTTTGTTGTTTGTTGTTTGTTGTTTGTTGTTTGTTGTTTGTTGTTTGTTGTTTGTTGTTTGTTGTTTGTTGTTTGTTGTTTGTTGTTTGTTGTTTGTTGTTTGTTGTTTGTTGTTTGTTGTTTGTTGTTTGTTGTTTGTTGTTTGTTGTTTGTTGTTTGTTGTTTGTTGTTTGTTGTTTGTTGTTTGTTGTTTGTTGTTTGTTGTTTGTTGTTTGTTGTTTGTTGTTTGTTGTTTGTTGTTTGTTGTTTGTTGTTTGTTGTTTGTTGTTTGTTGTTTGTTGTTTGTTGTTTGTTGTTTGTTGTTTGTTGTTTGTTGTTTGTTGTTTGTTGTTTGTTGTTTGTTGTTTGTTGTTTGTTGTTTGTTGTTTGTTGTTTGTTGTTTGTTGTTTGTTGTTTGTTGTTTGTTGTTTGTTGTTTGTTGTTTGTTGTTTGTTGTTTGTTGTTTGTTGTTTGTTGTTTGTTGTTTGTTGTTTGTTGTTTGTTGTTTGTTGTTTGTTGTTTGTTGTTTGTTGTTTGTTGTTTGTTGTTTGTTGTTTGTTGTTTGTTGTTTGTTGTTTGTTGTTTGTTGTTTGTTGTTTGTTGTTTGTTGTTTGTTGTTTGTTGTTTGTTGTTTGTTGTTTGTTGTTTGTTGTTTGTTGTTTGTTGTTTGTTCTTCGTTGTTTGTTCTTCGTTGTTTGTTCTTCGTTGTTTGTTCTTCGTTGTTTGTTCTTCGTTGTTTGTTCTTCGTTGTTTGTTCTTCGTTGTTTGTTCTTCGTTGTTTGTTCTTCGTTGTTTGTTCTTCGTTGTTTGTTCTTCGTTGTTTGTTCTTCGTTCTTCGTTGTTTGTTCTTCGTTGTTTGTTCTTCGTTGTTTGTTGTTTGTTCTTCGTTGTTTGTTGTTTGTTCTTCGTTATTTGTTGTTTGTTCTTCGTTGTTTGTTGTTTGTTCTTCGTTGTTTGTTGTTTGTTCTTCGTTGTTTGTTGTTTGTTCTTCGTACTTTGTTGTTTGTTCTTCGTTCTTTGTTGTTTGTTCTTCGTTATTTGTTGTTTGTTGTTTGTTCTTCGTTGTTTGTTGTTTGTTCTTTGTTGTTTGTTCTTCGTTGTTTGTTGTTTGTTCTTCGTTGTTTGTTGTTTGTTCTTCGTTGTTTGTTGTTTGTTCTTTGTTGTTTGTTGTTTGTTCTTCGTTGTTTGTTGTTTGTTCTTCGTTGTTTGTTGTTTGTTCTTCGTTGTTTGTTGTTTGTTCTCCGTTGTTTGTTGTTTGTTGTTTGTTCTTCGTTTTTCGTTGTTTGTTGTTTGTTCTTCGTTGTTTGTTGTTTGTTCTTCGTTGTTTGTTGTTTGTTGTTTGTTGTTTGTTCTTCGTTGTTTGTTCTTCGTTGTTTGTTCTTCGTTGTTTGTTCTTCGTTGTTTGTTCTTCGTTGTTTGTTCTTCGTTGTTTGTTCTTCGTTGTTTGTTCTTCGTTGTTTGTTCTTCGTTGTTTGTTCTTCGTTCTTCGTTGTTTGTTCTTCGTTGTTTGTTGTTTGTTCTTCGTTGTTTGTTGTTTGTTCTTCGTTGTTTGTTGTTTGTTCTTCGTTATTTGTTGTTTGTTCTTCGTTGTTTGTTGTTTGTTCTTCGTTGTTTGTTGTTTGTTCTTCGTTGTTTGTTGTTTGTTCTTCGTTCTTTGTTGTTTGTTCTTCGTTATTTGTTGTTTGTTGTTTGTTCTTCGTTGTTTGTTGTTTGTTCTTTGTTGTTTGTTGTTTGTTGTTTGTTGTTTGTTCTTCGTTGTTTGTTGTTTGTTCTTCGTTGTTTGTTGTTTGTTCTTCGTTGTTTGTTGTTTGTTCTTCGTTGTTTGTTGTTTGTTCTTCGTTGTTTGTTGTTTGTTCTTCGTTGTTTGTTGTTTGTTCTTCGTTGTTTGTTGTTTGTTCTTCGTTGTTTGTTGTTTGTTGTTTGTTGTTTGTTGTTTGTTGTTTGTTGTTTGTTGTTTGTTGTTTGTTGTTTGTTGTTTGTTGTTTGTTGTTTGTTGTTTGTTGTTTGTTGTTTGTTGTTTGTTGTTTGTTGTTTGTTGTTTGTTGTTTGTTGTTTGTTGTTTGTTGTTTGTTGTTTGTTGTTTGTTGTTTGTTGTTTGTTGTTTGTTGTTTGTTGTTTGTTGTTTGTTGTTTGTTGTTTGTTGTTTGTTGTTTGTTGTTTGTTGTTTGTTGTTTGTTGTTTGTTGTTTGTTGTTTGTTGTTTGTTGTTTGTTGTTTGTTGTTTGTTGTTTGTTGTTTGTTGTTTGTTGTTTGTTGTTTGTTGTTTGTTGTTTGTTGTTTGTTGTTTGTTGTTTGTTGTTTGTTGTTTGTTGTTTGTTGTTTGTTGTTTGTTGTTTGTTGTTTGTTGTTTGTTGTTTGTTGTTTGTTGTTTGTTGTTTGTTGTTTGTTGTTTGTTGTTTGTTGTTTGTTGTTTGTTGTTTGTTGTTTGTTGTTTGTTGTTTGTTGTTTGTTGTTTGTTGTTTGTTGTTTGTTGTTTGTTGTTTGTTGTTTGTTGTTTGTTGTTTGTTGTTTGTTGTTTGTTGTTTGTTGTTTGTTGTTTGTTCTTCGTTGTTTGTTCTTCGTTGTTTGTTCTTCGTTGTTTGTTCTTCGTTGTTTGTTCTTCGTTGTTTGTTCTTCGTTGTTTGTTCTTCGTTGTTTGTTCTTCGTTGTTTGTTCTTCGTTGTTTGTTCTTCGTTGTTTGTTCTTCGTTGTTTGTTCTTCGTTGTTTGTTCTTCGTTCTTCGTTGTTTGTTCTTCGTTGTTTGTTCTTCGTTGTTTGTTGTTTGTTCTTCGTTGTTTGTTGTTTGTTCTTCGTTATTTGTTGTTTGTTCTTCGTTGTTTGTTGTTTGTTCTTCGTTGTTTGTTGTTTGTTCTTCGTTGTTTGTTGTTTGTTCTTCGTTCTTTGTTGTTTGTTCTTCGTTATTTGTTGTTTGTTGTTTGTTCTTCGTTGTTTGTTGTTTGTTCTTTGTTGTTTGTTCTTCGTTGTTTGTTGTTTGTTCTTCGTTGTTTGTTGTTTGTTCTTCGTTGTTTGTTGTTTGTTCTTTGTTGTTTGTTGTTTGTTCTTCGTTGTTTGTTGTTTGTTCTTCGTTGTTTGTTGTTTGTTCTTCGTTGTTTGTTGTTTGTTCTCCGTTGTTTGTTGTTTGTTGTTTGTTCTTCGTTTTTCGTTGTTTGTTGTTTGTTCTTCGTTGTTTGTTGTTTGTTCTTCGTTGTTTGTTGTTTGTTGTTTGTTGTTTGTTCTTCGTTGTTTGTTCTTCGTTGTTTGTTCTTCGTTGTTTGTTCTTCGTTGTTTGTTCTTCGTTGTTTGTTCTTCGTTGTTTGTTCTTCGTTGTTTGTTCTTCGTTGTTTGTTCTTCGTTGTTTGTTCTTCGTTCTTCGTTGTTTGTTCTTCGTTGTTTGTTGTTTGTTCTTCGTTGTTTGTTGTTTGTTCTTCGTTGTTTGTTGTTTGTTCTTCGTTATTTGTTGTTTGTTCTTCGTTGTTTGTTGTTTGTTCTTCGTTGTTTGTTGTTTGTTCTTCGTTGTTTGTTGTTTGTTCTTCGTTCTTTGTTGTTTGTTCTTCGTTATTTGTTGTTTGTTGTTTGTTCTTCGTTGTTTGTTGTTTGTTCTTTGTTGTTTGTTGTTTGTTGTTTGTTGTTTGTTCTTCGTTGTTTGTTGTTTGTTCTTCGTTGTTTGTTGTTTGTTCTTCGTTGTTTGTTGTTTGTTCTTCGTTGTTTGTTGTTTGTTCTTCGTTGTTTGTTGTTTGTTCTTCGTTGTTTGTTGTTTGTTCTTCGTTGTTTGTTGTTTGTTCTTCGTTGTTTGTTGTTTGTTGTTTGTTGTTTGTTGTTTGTTGTTTGTTGTTTGTTGTTTGTTGTTTGTTGTTTGTTGTTTGTTGTTTGTTGTTTGTTGTTTGTTGTTTGTTGTTTGTTGTTTGTTGTTTGTTGTTTGTTGTTTGTTGTTTGTTGTTTGTTGTTTGTTGTTTGTTGTTTGTTGTTTGTTGTTTGTTGTTTGTTGTTCGTTGTTTGTTGTTTGTTGTTTGTTGTTTGTTGTTTGTTGTTCGTTGTTCGTTGTTTGTTGTTTGTTGTTTGTTGTTTGTTGTTTGTTGTTTGTTGTTTGTTGTTTGTTGTTTGTTGTTCGTTGTTCGTTGTTTGTTGTTTGTTGTTTGTTGTTTGTTGTTTGTTGTTTGTTGTTTGTTGTTCGTTGTTCGTTGTTTGTTGTTTGTTGTTTGTTGTTTGTTGTTTGTTGTTCGTTGTTCGTTGTTTGTTGTTTGTTGTTTGTTGTTTGTTGTTTGTTGTTTGTTGTTTGTTGTTTGTTGTTTGTTGTTTGTTGTTTGTTGTTTGTTGTTTGTTGTTTGTTGTTTGTTGTTTGTTGTTTGTTGTTTGTTGTTTGTTGTTTGTTGTTTGTTGTTTGTTGTTTGTTGTTTGTTGTTTGTTGTTTGTTGTTTGTTGTTTGTTGTTTGTTGTTTGTTGTTTGTTGTTTGTTGTTTGTTGTTTGTTGTTTGTTGTTTGTTGTTTGTTGTTTGTTGTTTGTTGTTTGTTGTTTGTTGTTTGTTGTTTGTTGTTTGTTGTTTGTTGTTTGTTGTTCGTTGTTCGTTGTTTGTTGTTTGTTGTTTGTTGTTTGTTGTTTGTTGTTTGTTGTTTGTTGTTTGTTGTTTGTTGTTTGTTGTTTGTTGTTTGTTGTTTGTTGTTTGTTGTTTGTTGTTTGTTGTTTGTTGTTTGTTGTTTGTTGTTTGTTGTTTGTTGTTTGTTCTTCGTTGTTTGTTGTTTGTTCTTCGTTGTTTGTTCTTAGTTGTTTGTTGTTTGTTCTTCGTTGTTTGTTGTTTGTTGTTTGTTCTTCGTTGTTTGTTGTTTGTGGTTTGTTGTTTGTTGTTTGTTGTTTGTTGTTTGTTGTTTGTTGTTTGTTGTTTGTTGTTTGTTGTTTGTTGTTTGTTGTTTGTTGTTTGTTGTTTGTTGTTTGTTGTTTGTTGTTTGTTGTTTGTTGTTTGTTGTTTGTTGTTTGTTGTTTGTTGTTTGTTGTTTGTTGTTTGTTGTTTGTTGTTTGTTGTTTGTTGTTTGTTGTTTGTTGTTTGTTGTTTGTTGTTTGTTGTTTGTTGTTTGTTGTTTGTTGTTTGTTGTTTGTTGTTTGTTGTTTGTTGTTTGTTGTTTGTTGTTTGTTGTTTGTTGTTTGTTGTTTGTTGTTTGTTGTTTGTTGTTTGTTGTTTGTTGTTTGTTGTTTGTTGTTTGTTGTTTGTTGTTTGTTGTTTGTTGTTTGTTGTTTGTTGTTTGTTGTTTGTTGTTTGTTGTTTGTTGTTTGTTGTTTGTTGTTTGTTCTTCGTTGTTTGTTGTTTGTTCTTCGTTGTTTGTTCTTAGTTGTTTGTTGTTTGTTCTTCGTTGTTTGTTGTTTGTTGTTTGTTCTTCGTTGTTTGTTGTTTGTGGTTTGTTGTTTGTTGTTTGTTGTTTGTTGTTTGTTGTTTGTTGTTTGTTGTTTGTTGTTTGTTGTTTGTTGTTTGTTGTTTGTTGTTTGTTGTTTGTTGTTTGTTGTTTGTTGTTTGTTGTTTGTTGTTTGTTGTTTGTTGTTTGTTGTTTGTTGTTTGTTGTTTGTTGTTTGTTGTTTGTTGTTTGTTGTTTGTTGTTTGTTGTTTGTTGTTTGTTGTTTGTTGTTTGTTGTTTGTTGTTTGTTGTTTGTTGTTTGTTGTTTGTTGTTTGTTGTTTGTTGTTTGTTGTTTGTTGTTTGTTGTTTGTTGTTTGTTGTTTGTTGTTTGTTGTTTGTTGTTTGTTGTTTGTTGTTTGTTGTTTGTTGTTTGTTGTTTGTTGTTTGTTGTTTGTTGTTTGTTGTTTGTTGTTTGTTGTTTGTTGTTTGTTGTTTGTTGTTTGTTGTTTGTTGTTTGTTGTTTGTTGTTTGTTGTTTGTTGTTTGTTGTTTGTTGTTTGTTGTTTGTTGTTTGTTGTTTGTTGTTTGTTGTTTGTTCTTCGTTGTTTGTTGTTTGTTGTTTGTTGTTCGTTGTTCGTTGTTTGTTGTTTGTTGTTTGTTGTTTGTTGTTTGTTGTTTGTTGTTTGTTGTTTGTTGTTTGTTGTTTGTTGTTTGTTGTTTGTTGTTTGTTGTTTGTTGTTTGTTGTTTGTTGTTTGTTGTTTGTTGTTTGTTGTTTGTTGTTTGTTGTTTGTTGTTTGTTGTTTGTTGTTTGTTGTTTGTTGTTTGTTGTTTGTTGTTTGTTGTTTGTTGTTTGTTGTTTGTTGTTTGTTGTTTGTTGTTTGTTGTTTGTTGTTTGTTGTTTGTTGTTTGTTGTTTGTTGTTTGTTGTTTGTTGTTTGTTGTTTGTTGTTTGTTGTTTGTTGTTTGTTGTTTGTTGTTTGTTGTTTGTTGTTTGTTGTTTGTTGTTTGTTGTTTGTTGTTTGTTGTTTGTTGTTTGTTGTTTGTTGTTTGTTGTTTGTTGTTTGTTGTTTGTTGTTTGTTGTTTGTTGTTTGTTGTTTGTTGTTTGTTGTTTGTTCTTCGTTGTTTGTTGTTTGTTCTTCGTTGTTTGTTCTTAGTTGTTTGTTGTTTGTTCTTCGTTGTTTGTTGTTTGTTGTTTGTTCTTCGTTGTTTGTTGTTTGTGGTTTGTTGTTTGTTGTTTGTTGTTTGTTGTTTGTTGTTTGTTGTTTGTTGTTTGTTGTTTGTTGTTTGTTGTTTGTTGTTTGTTGTTTGTTGTTTGTTGTTTGTTGTTTGTTGTTTGTTGTTTGTTGTTTGTTGTTTGTTGTTTGTTGTTTGTTGTTTGTTGTTTGTTGTTTGTTGTTTGTTGTTTGTTGTTTGTTGTTTGTTGTTCGTTGTTTGTTGTTTGTTGTTTGTTGTTTGTTGTTCGTTGTTTGTTGTTTGTTGTTTGTTGTTTGTTGTTCGTTGTTTGTTGTTTGTTGTTTGTTGTTTGTTGTTTGTTGTTTGTTGTTTGTTGTTTGTTGTTTGTTGTTTGTTGTTTGTTGTTTGTTGTTTGTTGTTTGTTGTTTGTTGTTTGTTGTTTGTTGTTTGTTGTTTGTTGTTTGTTGTTTGTTGTTTGTTGTTTGTTGTTTGTTGTTTGTTGTTTGTTGTTTGTTGTTTGTTGTTTGTTGTTTGTTGTTTGTTGTTTGTTGTTTGTTGTTTGTTGTTTGTTGTTTGTTGTTTGTTGTTTGTTGTTTGTTGTTTGTTGTTTGTTGTTTGTTGTTTGTTGTTTGTTGTTTGTTGTTTGTTGTTTGTTGTTTGTTGTTTGTTGTTTGTTGTTTGTTGTTTGTTGTTTGTTGTTTGTTG
>NW_027477627.1:0-63027 GCF_051020955.1 Megalopta genalis | reverse complement strand
AGCTAAACCATTTGATTCGCATGGATTTGGAGCAGAGCCTTCTACTTCGCATGTAGTTGAAGCTAAACCACGTGTTTCCCATGAATTTGAACCTAAATCATGTTTTTCGCATGCATTTTTAGCTTACTCACGTGTTTTGCATGGATTTGACGCTAACTCGTTTGTTTCGCATGCAGTTGTAGCTAAATAATGTATATCACAAGTATTTCTAGCTAAACCATTTGTTTCGCATGGATTCGAAGCTAAGCCTTCTACTTCGCACTGATTTGATGTTAAATCATGTCTTTCGCATGGATTTGGGGCTAACTCGATTGCTTCGAATGCAGTGGAAGCTAAATCATGTATATCACAAGTATTTGAAGCTAAACCATTTGTATCGCATGGATTTGAAGCTCTGCCTTCTACTTCGCATTGATTTGACGCTAAGTATTGTGTTTCGAATGGATTTGAAGCTAACTCGTTTGTTTCGCATGCAGTTGAACCTAAATCATGTATATCACAAGTATATGCAGATAAACAATTGATTCGCATGGATTTGAAGCTAAGCCTTCTACTTGGCATTGAATTGAAGCTAAATCGTGTGTTTTGCATGGATTTGAAGGTAACTCGTTTGTTTCTCCTGTATTTGAAGCTGCATCATTTATATCGCAAGTATTTGAAGCTAAACCATTTGTTTGCGCATGTATTAGAAGCTAAGCCTTCTACTTGGCATTGAATTGAAGCTAAATCGTGAGTTTTGCATGGATTTGAAGCTAACTCGTTTGTTTCTCCTGCATTTGAAGCTATATCATTTATATCGCAATTATTTGATGCCAAAATCATTTGTTTCGCACGCATTTGAATCTAAACCTTCTACTTCGCATTGATTTGAAGCTAAATCATGTGTTTCGTATGGATTTGAAGCTAACTCGTTTGTTTCGCATGCAATTGAAGCTAAATCATGTCTTTCACAAGTATTTGAAGATGAACCGTTTAAATCGCATGGCTTTGAACCTGAGCCTTCTACTTCGCACAGATTTACACCTAAATAATGTGTTTCGCATGGATTTGAAGCTAAACCTTCTACATCCCATGGATTTGAAGCTAAATCATGTGTTTGGCATGGATTTGAATCTAACTTTCTACATCGCACTGATTTGCAGCTGAATCATGTGTTTCGCATGGATTTGAAGCTAACTCGTTCGTTTCGCCTGCATTTGAAACTATATCACTTATATCGCAAGTATTTGAAGCTAAATCATGTGTTTCGCTTGGATTTGAAGCTAAACCTTCTACATCGCATTGATTTGAAGCTTAATCTAGTGTATCGCATGGATTTGACGCTAAACCTCCTACAACGCATTGATTTGCAGCTAAATCATGTGTTTCGCATGGATTGAAGCTAACTCGTTCATTTCGCCTGAAGTTGAATCTACATCACTTATATCGCAAGTATTTGAAGCTAAATCATATGCGTCGCACGGATTTGAAGCTGAACCTTCTACATCGCATTGATTTGAAGCTAAATCATGTGTTTCACGTGGATTTGAAGTATCTCGTTTGTTTCGCATGCAGTTGAAGCTATATCACCTATATCCCAAGTGTTTGAAGATCAATAATTTGTTTCGCATGGATATGAAGCTAAACCTTCTACATCGCATTGATTTGAAGCTAAATCATGTGTTTGGCATGGATTTGAAGCTAAACCTTCTATATCGTATTGATTTACAGCTGAATCATGTATTTCGCATGGATTTGAAGTTAACTCGTTCGTTTCGCCTGTATTTGAATCTATATCAATTACATCGCAAGTATTTGAAGCTAAATCATGTGTTTCGCATGGATTTGAAGCTAACTCGTTTGTTTCGCATGCAGTTGTAGCTAAATAATGTATATCACAAGTATTTCTAGCTAAACCATTTGTTTCGCATGGATTTGAAGCTAAGCCTTTTACTTCGCATTGATTTGAAGCTAAATCATGTGTTTCGCGTGGATTTGAAGGTAGCTGTTTTGTTTCGCATGCAGTTGAAGCTATATCACCTTTATCCCAAGTGTTTGAATCTCAATCATTTGTTTCGCATGGATTTGAAGCTAAGCCTTCTACTTCGCATTGATTTGAAGCTAAATCATGTGTTTCGCGTGGATTTGAAGGTAGCTGGTTTGTTTCGCATGCAGTTGAAGCTATATCACCTTTATCCCAAGTGTTTGAATCTCAATCATTTGTTTCGCATGGATTTGAAGCTAAACCTTCTACATCGCATTGATTTGAAGCTAAATCATGTGTTTCGCATGGATTTGAAGCTAACTCGTTTGTTTCGCATGCATTTGAAGCTGTATCCTTCATATTCGCAAGTATTTGAAGCTAAATCATTTGTTTCGCATTGATTTGAAGCCAACCTGCTACTTCGCGTTGATTTGAAGCTAAATCATGTGTTTCGCATTGATTTGAAGCTAACTCGTTTGTTTCGCCTGCGTTTGAAGCTATATCATTTATATCGCAAGTATTTGAATATAAACCATTTGTTCCGCATGGATTTGAAGCTAAGACTTCTACTTCGCATTGATTGGATGCTAAATCATGTGTTCTACATGGATTTTAAGCTAACTCGTTTGTTTCGGCTGCATTTGAAGCTCTTTCATTTATACTGCAAGTATTTGAAGCTAAGCCTTCTAATTCGCACTCTTTTGAAGCTAAATAATGTATTTCGCGTGGAATAGAAGTTAACTCGTCTGTTTCGAATTTAGCTGAAGCTAAATCATGTATATCACAAGTATTTGAAGCTAAACGATTTGTATCGCACGGATTTGAAGATAAGCCTTCTACTTCGCATTGATTTGAAGCTAAATCATGTGTTTCGCATGGATTTGAAGCTAACTCGTTGATTTCGCATGCAGTTGAAGCCAAATTATGTATATCGTAAGTATCTCAAACTAATCCCTTTGTTCCGCATGGATTTGAAGCTAAGCCTTCTACTTCGCATTCATTAGAAGCTAAATCATTTGTTTCGCACAGATTTGAAGCTAAACCTTCTACATCGCATTGATTTGAAGCTAAATCATGGGTTTCGCTTGGATTTGAACACGAATCATGTGTTTCGCATGGATTTGAAGCTAACTCGTTTGTTTCTCCTGTATTTGAAGCTGTATCATTTATATCGCAAGTATTTGATGCTAAGCCATTTGTTTCGCATGTATTAGAAGCTAAGCCTTCTACTTGGCATTGAATTGAAGCTAAATCGTGTGTTTTGCATAGATTTGAAGCTAACTCGTTTGTTTCTCCTGTATTTGAAGCTGTATCATTTATATCGCAAGTATATGAAGGTAAATCATTTGTTTCGCATGGATGTGAAACCTATTTCGCATTGATTGGAAGCTAAATCATGTGTTTGGCATGGATTTGAAGCTAAACCTTCTACATCGCATTGATTTGCAGCTGAATCATGTGTTTGGCATGGATTTGAAGCTAACTCGTTCGTTTCGCCTTTTTTCAAAGCTAGATCACTTATATCGCTAGTATTTGAAGGTAAATCATGTGTTTCGCTTGGATTTGAAGCAAAACCTTCTACATCGCATTGATTTGAAGCTAAATCGTGTGTTTCGCATGGATTTGAGGCTAACTCGTTTGTTTCGCATGCAGTTGAAGCTAAATCATGTCTTTCGCAAGTATTTGAAGATGAACCATATGAATCGCATGGCTTTGAACCTGAGCCTTCTACTTCGCACTGGTTTGCACCTAAATAATGTGGTTCGCATGGAGTTGAAGCTAAACCTTCTACACCCCATGGATTTGAAGCTAAATCATGTGTTTCGCTTGGATTTGAAGCTAAACCTTCTACATCGCATTGATTTGAAGCTAAATTATGTGTTTCGCATGGATTTGAAGCTAACTCGTTTGATTAGTCTGCATTTAAAGCAATATCACTTATACCCCAATTGTTTGAAGCCAAATCATTTGCTTAGCATGGATTTGAAGCCAAACCTACTTCGTATTGATTTGAAGCTAAATCGTGTGTTTCGCATGGATTTGAAGCTAACTAGTTCGTCGCCCATGCAGTTAAATCTAAATAACGTATATCACAAGTATTTGAAGCTAAACCATTCGTTTCGCATGGATTTGAAGCTAAATCTTTCGTTTCGCATGGATTTGAAGCTAAGCCTTTTACTTCGCATTGATTTGAAGCTAAGTCATTTGTTTCACATGGAATTGAAGCTACCTCGTTTGTTCCTCCAGCTTTTGAAGCTATATCACTTATATCGCAAGTATTTGAAGCTAAATCATATGTGTCGCATGGATTTGAAGCTGAACCTTCTACATCGCATTGATTTGAGGCTAAATGTTGTGTATCGCATGGATTTGAAGCTAAACCTTCTACATCGCATTGATTTGCAGCTAAATCGTGTGTTTCGCATGTATTTGAAGCTAACTCGTTTGATTTGTCGGCATTTGAAGCTATATCACTTATACCCCAAGTGTTTGAAGCTAAATCATGTGTTTCGCATGGATTTGAAGCTAACTCGTTTGTTTCGCATGCAGTTGAAGCTAAATCATGTCTTTCACAAGTATTTGAAGATTAACCATTTGAATCGCATGGATTTGAACCTGAGCCATCTACTTCGCACTGATTTGCAGCTAGATAATGTGTTTCGCATGGATTTGAAGCTAAACCTTCTACATCGCATTGATTTGAATCTAAATCGTGTGTTTCGCATGGATTTGAAGCTAACTCGTTTGTTTCGCATGCAGTTGTAGCTAAATAATGTATATCACAAGTATTAGTAGCTCAACCATTTGTTTCGCATGGATTTGAAGCTAAACTTTCTACATCGAATTGATTTGAAGCTAACTCGTTTGTTTCGCATGCAGTTGAAGCTAAATCATGTCTTTCACAAGTATTTGAATATGAAGCATTTGAATCAAATGGATTTGAACCTGAGCCTTCTACTTCGCACTGATTTGCAGCTAAATAATGTGTTTCGCATGGATTTGAAGCTAAACCTTCTACATCGCATTGATTTGCTGCTAAATCATGTGTTTCGCATGTATTTGAAGCTGACTCGTTTGTTGCGCATGCCGTTGAATCTGAATAACGTATAACACAAGTAAGAGTAGCCAAACAATTTGTTTCGCATGGATTTGAATCTAAGCCGTGTACTTCGAATTGATTTGAAGGTAAATCATGTGTTACGCATGGATTTGAAGCTAAACCTTCTACATCGCATTGATTTGTAGCTAAATCATTTGTTTCGCATGGATTTGAAGCTACCTCGTTTGTTTCGCCTGCATTTGAAACTATATCACTTACATCGCAAGTATCTGAATCTAAATCATTTGTTCCGCATGGATTTGATGCTAAATCTTCTACATAGCATTGATTTGAAGCTGAATCATGTGTTTTGCATCGATTTGAAGCTAACTCGTTTGTTTCCCCTGCAGTTGAAGCTGTATCACCTATGTCGCAAGTATCTAAACCTATATCATTTGTTTCGCATGGATTTGAAGCTAAACCTTCTACATCGCATTGATTTTAAGCTAAATCATGTGTTTCGCATGGGTTTGAAGCTAACTCGTTTGTTTCGCATGCAGTTGTAGCTAAATAATGTATATCACAAGTATTTGTAGCTAAATCATTTGTTTCGCATGGATTTCAAGCTAAGCCTTCTACTTCGCATTGATTTGAAGCTAAATCATTTGTTTCGCATAGAACTGACGCAACCTCGTTTGTTCCTCCTGCGTTTGAAGCTATATCACTTATATCGCAAGTATTTGAAGCTAAATCATATGTGTCGCATGGATTTGAAGCTGACTCATGTATTTCGCGTGGATTTGAAGGTAACTCGTTTGTTTCGCATGCAGTTGGAGCTATACCACCTATATCCCAAGTGTTTGAAGCTAAATCATATGTGTCGCATGGATTTGAAGCTGAACCTTCTACATCGAATTGATTTGCAAATGAATCTTGTGTATCGCATGGATTTGAAGCTAACTCGTTCGTTTCGCCTGTATTTGAATCTATATCACTTATATCGCAAGTATTTGAAGCTAAATCATGTGGTTCGCTTCGATTTGAAGCTAAACCTTCTACATCGCATTGATTTGTAGCTAAATCATTTGTTTCGCATGGATTTGAAGCTACCTCGTTTGTTTCGCCTGCATTTGAAACTATATCACTTACATCGCAAGTATCTGAATCTAAATCATTTGTTCCGCATGGATTTGATGCTAAATCTTCTACATAGCATTGATTTGAAGCTGAATCATGTGTGTTGCATCGATTTGAAGCTAACTCGTTTGTTTCCCCTGCAGTTGAAGCTGTATCACCTATGTCGCAAGTATCTAAACCTAAATCATTTGATTCGCATGGATTTGAAGCTAATCCTTCTACTTCGCATTGAATTGAAGCTATATCATGCGTATCGCATGGATTTTCAAGCTAACTTGTTTGATTCGTCTGCAGTTGAAGCTATATCGCTTATATCCCAAGTGTTTCAAGCTAAATCGTTTGTTTCGAATGGATTTGAAGCTAAACCTTGTACATCGCGATGATTTGCAGCTGAATCATGTGTTTTGCTTGGATTTTGAAGCTAACTCGTTTGTTTCGTATGCAGTTGAAACTAAATCATGTATATCACAAGTATTTGAAACTAAACCATTTGATTCGCATGGATTTGAAGCTAAGCCTTGTACTTCGCATTGATTTGAAGCTAAAACATTTGTTTCGCATAGAACTGAAGCTAAGCCTTCTACTTCGCATTAATAGGAAGCTAAATCACGTGTTTTGCATGGATTTGAAGCTAAACCTTCTACATCGCATTGATTTGAAGGTAAATCATGTGTTTCGCATGGATTTGAAGCTAACTCGTTTGTTTCGCATGCAGTTGTAGCTTAATAATGTATATCGCAAGTATTTGTAGCTAAATCATTTGTTTCGCACGGATTTGAAGCTAAGCCTTCTACTTCGCATTGATTTGAAGCTAAATCATTTGTTTCGCATAGAACTGAAGCAACCTCATTTGTTCCTCCTGCTTTTGAAGCTATATCACTTATATCGCAAGTATTTGAAGCTAAACCATATGTGTCGCATGGATTTGAAGCTGACTCATGTATTTCGCGTGGATTTGAAGGTAACTGGTTTGTTTCGCATGCAGTTGGAGCTATATCACCTATATCCCAAATGTTTGAAGCTAAATCATATGTGTCGCATGGATTTGAAGCTGAACCTTCTACATCGAATTGATTTGCAAATGAATCTTGTGTATCGCATGGATTTGAAGCTAACTCGTTCGTTTCGCCTGTATTTGAATCTATATCACTTATATCGCAAGTATTTGAAGCTAAATCATGTGGTTCGCTTCGATTTGAAGCTAAACCTTCTACATCGCATTCATTTGAACCAATTCATGTGTTTCGCGTGGATTTGAAGGTAACTCGTTTGTTTCGCATGCAGTTGAAGCTATAGCAACTATATCCCAAGTGTGTGAAGCTCAATCATTTGTTTCACATGGATTTGAAGCTAAACCTTCTACATCGCATTGATTTGCAGCTAAATCATGTGTTTCGCATGGATTTGAAGCTAACTCATTCGTTGCGCATACAGTTAAATCTAAATAACGTATATCACAAGTATTTGAAGCTAAACCATTTGTTTCGCATGGATTTGAAGCTAAGCCTTCTACTTCGCATTAATTGGAAGCTAAATCACGTGTTTTGCATGGACTTGAAGCTGAACCTTCTACATCGCATCGATTTGCAAATGAATCATGTGTTTCGCATGGATTTGAAGCTAACTCGTTCGTTTCGCCTGTATTTGAATCTATATCACTTATATCGCAAGTATTTGAAGCTAAATCATGTGTTTCGCTTGGATTTGAAGCTAAACCTTCTACATTGCATTCATTTGAACCAATTCATGTGTTTCGCGTGCATTTGAAGCTAACTCGTTTGTTTCGCATGCAGTTGAAGCTATAGCACCTATATCCCAAGTATGTGAAGCTCTATCATTTGTTTCACATGGATTTGAAGCTAAACCTTCTACATCGCATTGATTTTAAGCTAAATCATGTGTTTCGCATGGTTTGGAAGCTAACCCGTTTGTCTCGCATGCAGTTGTAGCTTAATAATTTATATCACAAGCATTTGTAGCTTATCCATTTCTTTCGCATGGATTTGAAGCTAAGCCTTCTACTTCGCATTGATTTGAAGCTAAGTCATTTGTTTCGCATAGAACTGAAGCTACCTCGTTTGTTCCTCCTGCTTTTGAAGCTATATCACTTATATCGCAAGTATTTGAAGCTAAGTCATATGTGTCGCATGGATTTGAAGCTGAACCTACTACATCGAATTGATTTGAAGCTAAATCATGTGTTTCGCATGGATTTGAAGCTAACTCGTTTTTTTCGCATGCAGTTGTAGCTAAATAATGTATATCACAAGTATTTGTAGCTCAACCATTTGTTTCGCATGGATTTGAAGCTAAATCATGTGTTTCTCATGGATTTGAAGCTAACTCGTTTGTTGGGCCTGCATTGAAGCTATGTCACTTATATCGCAAGTATTTGATGCCAAAATCATTTGTTTCGCACGTATTTCAAGCTAAACCTTCTACTTCGCATTGATTTGAAGCTAAATCATGTGTTTCGCTTGGATTTGAAGCTAAACCTTCTACATCGCATTCATTTGAATCAATTCATGTGTTTCGCGTGGATTTGAAGGTAACTCATTTGTTTCGCATGCAGTTGAAGCTATATCACCTTTATCCCAAGTGTTTGAAGCTCAATCATTTGTTTCGCATGGATTTGAAGCTAAACCTTCTACATCGCATTGATTTTAAGCTAAATCATGTGTTTCGCATGGGTTTGAAGCTAACTCGTTTGTTTCGCATGCAGTTGTAGCTAAATAATGTATATCACAAGTATTTGTAGCTAAATCATTTGTTTCGCATGGATTTCAAGCTAAGCCTTCTACTTCGCATTGATTTGAAGCTAAATCATTTGTTTCGCATAGAACTGACGCAACCTCCTTTGTTCCTCCTGCTTTTGAAGCTATATCACTTATATCGCAAGTATTTGAAGCTAAATCATATGTGTCGCATGGATTTGAAGCTGACTCATGTATTTCGCGTGGATTTGAAGGTAACTCGTTTGTTTCGCATGCAGTTGGAGCTATACCACCTATATCCCAAGTGTTTGAAGCTAAATCATATGTGTCGATGATTGAAGCTGAACCTTCTACATCGAATTGATTTGCAAATGAATCTTGTGTATCGCATGGATTTTGAAGCTAACTCGTTCGTTTTCGCCTGTATTTGAATCTATATCACTTATATCGCAAGTATTTGAAGCTAAATCATGTGGTTCGCTTCGATTTGAAGCTAAACCTTCTACATTGCATTCATTTGAACCAATTCATGTGTTTCGCGTGCATTTGAAGCTAACTCGTTTGTTTCGCATGCAGTTGAAGCTATATCACCTATATCCCAAGTATGTGAAGCTGAATCATTTGTTTCACATGGATTTGAAGCTAAACCTTCTACATCGCATTGATTTTAAGCTAAATCGTGTGTTTCGCATGGTTTGGAAGCTAACTCGTTTGTCTCGCATGCAGTTGTAGCTTAATAATTTATATCACAAGCATTTGTAGCTTATCCATTTCTTTCGCATGGATTTGAAGCTAAGCCTTCTACTTCGCATTGATTTGAAGCTAAGTCATTTGTTTCGCATAGAACTGAAGCTACCTCGTTTGTTCCTCCTGCTTTTGAAGCTATATCACTTATATCGCAAGTATTTGAAGCTAAGTCATATGTGTCGCATGGATTTGAAGCTGAACCTACTACATCGAATTGATTTGAAGCTAAATCTTGTGTATCGCATGGATTTGAAGCTAAGCCTTCTACTTCGCATTGATTTGAAGCTAAATCATGTGTTTCGCGTGGATTTGAAGGTAGCTGGTTTGTTTCGCATGTAGTTGAAACTATATCACCTTTATCCCAAGTGTTTGAATCTCAATCATTTGTTTCGCATGGATTTGAAGCTAAGCCTTCTACTTCGCATTGATTTGAAGCTAAATCATGTGTTTCGCGTGGATTTGAAGGTAGCTGGTTTGTTTCGCATGCAGTTGAAGCTATATCACCTTTATCCCAAGTGTTTGAATCTCAATCATTTGTTTCGCATGGATTTGAAGCTAAACCTTCTACATCGCATTGATTTGAAGCTAAATCATGTGTTTCGCATGGATTTGAAGCTAACTCGTTTGTTTCGCATGCATTTGAAGCTGTATCCTTCATATTCGCAAGTATTTGAAGCTAAATCATTTGTTTCGCATTGATTTGAAGCCAACCTGCTACTTCGCGTTGATTTGAAGCTAAATCATGTGTTTCGCATTGATTTGAAGCTAACTCGTTTGTTTCGCCTGCGTTTGAAGCTATATCATTTATATCGCAAGTATTTGAAGGTAAACCATTTGTTCCGCATGGATTTGAAGCTAAGACTTCTACTTCGCATTGATTGGATGCTAAATCATGTGTTCTACATGGATTTTAAGCTAACTCGTTTGTTTTGGCTGCATTTGAAGCTATTTCATTTATACCGCAATTATTTGACGGCAAATAATGTGTTTCGCATGTGTTTGAAGATAAGCCTTCTACTTCGCTTTGATTTGAAGCAAAATCATGTGTCTCGCACGGATTTGAAGCTAACTCATTTGTTTCGCCTGCATTTGAAGCTATATCACTTATACCGCAAGTATATGAAGGTAAATCATTTGTTTCGCATGGATGTGAAGCTAAGACTTCTATTTCGCATTGATTGGAAGCTAAATCATGTGTTTGGCATGGATTTGAAGCTAAACCTTCTACATCGCATTGATTGCAGCTGAATCATGTGTTTGGCATGGATTTGAAGCTAACTCGTTCGGTTTCGCCTTTTTTCAAAGCTAGATCACTTATATCGCTAGTATTTGAAGGTAAATCATGTGTTTCGCTGGATTTGAAGCAAAACCTTCTACATCGCATTGATTTGAAGCTAAATCGTGTGTTTCGCATGGATTTGAGGCTAACTCGTTTGTTTCGCATGCAGTTGAAGCTAAATCATGTCTTTCGCAAGTATTTGAAGATGAACCATATGAATCGCATGGCTTTGAACCTGAGCCTTCTACTTCGCACTGGTTTGCACCTAAATAATGTGGATCGCATGGAGTTGAAGCTAAACCTTCTACACCCCATGGATTTGAAGCTAAATCATGTGTTTCGCTTGGATTGAAGCTAAACCTTCTACATCGCATTGATTTGAAGCTAAATTATGTGTTTCGCATGGATTTGAAGCTAACTCGTTTGATTAGTCTGCATTTAAAGCAATATCACTTATACCCCAATTGTTTGAAGCCAAATCATTTGCTTAGCATGGATTTGAAGCCAAACCTACTTCGTATTGATTTGAAGCTAAATCGTGTGTTTCGCATGGATTTGAAGCTAACTAGTTCGTCGCCCATGCAGTTAAATCTAAATAACGTATATCACAAGTATTTGAAGCTAAACCATTTGTTTCGCATGGATTTGAAGCTAAATCTTTCGTTTCGCATGGATTTGAAGCTAAGCCCTTTACTTCGCATTGATTTGAAGCTAAGTCATTTGTTTCACATGGAATTGAAGCTACCTCGTTTGTTCCTCCAGCTTTTGAAGCTATATCACTTATATCGCAAGTATTTGAAGCTAAATCATATGTGTCGCATGGATTTGAAGCTGAACCTTCTACATCGCATTGATTGAGGCTAAATGTTGTGTATCGCATGGATTTGAAGCTAAACCTTCTACATCGCATTGATTTGCAGCTAATCGTGTGTTTCGCATGGATTTGAAGCTAACTCGTTTGATTTGTCGGCATTTGAAGCTATATCACTTATAACCCCAAGTGTTTGAAGCTAAATCATGTGTTTCGCATGGATTTGAAGCTAACTCGTTTGTTTCGCATGCAGTTTGAAGCTAAATCATGTCTTTCACAAGTATTTGAAGATTAACCATTTGAATCGCATGGATTTGAACCTGAGCCATCTACTTCGCACTGATTTGCAGCTAGATAATGTGTTTCGCATGGATTTGAAGCTAAACCTTCTACATCGCATTGATTTGAATCTAAATCGTGTGTTTCGCATGGATTTGAAGCTAACTCGTTTGTTTCGCATGCAGTTGTAGCTAATAATGTATATCACAAGTATTAGTAGCTCAACCATTTGTTTCGCATGGATTTGAAGCTAAACTTTCTACATCGAATTGATTTGAAGCTAACTCGTTTGTTTCGCATGCAGTTGAAGCTAAATCATGTCTTTCACAAGTATTTGAATATGAAGCATTTGAATCAAATGGATTTGAACCTGAGCCTTCTACTTCGCACTGATTGCAGCTAAATAATGTGTTTCGCATGGATTTGAAGCTAAACCTTCTACATCGCATTGATTTGCTGCTAAATCATGTGTTTCGCATGTATTTGAAGCTGACTCGTTTGTTGCGCATGCCGTTGAATCTGAATAACGTATAACACAAGTAAGAGTAGCCAAACAATTTGTTTCGCATGGATTTGAATCTAAGCCGTGTACTTCGAATTGATTTGAAGGTAAATCATGTGTTACGCATGGATTTGAAGCTAAACCTTCTACATCGCATTGATTTGTAGCTAAATCATTTGTTTCGCATGGATTTGAAGCTACCTCGTTTGTTTCGCCTGCATTTGAAACTATATCACTTACATCGCAAGTATCTGAATCTAAATCATTTGTTCCGCATGGATTTGATGCTAAATCTTCTACATAGCATTGATTTGAAGCTGAATCATGTGTTTTGCATCGATTTGAAGCTAACTCGTTTGTTTCCCCTGCAGTTGAAGCTGTATCACCTATGTCGCAAGTATCTAAACCTAAATCATTTGTTTCGCATGGATTTGAAGCTAAACCTTCTACATCGCATTGATTTTAAGCTAAATCATGTGTTTCGCATGGGTTTGAAGCTAACTCGTTGTTTCGCATGCAGTTGTAGCTAAATAATGTATATCACAAGTATTTGTAGCTAAATCATTTGTTTCGCATGGATTTCAAGCTAAGCCTTCTACTTCGCATTGATTTGAAGCTAAATCATTTGTTTCGCATAGAACTGACGCAACCTCGTTTGTTCCTCCTGCGTTTGAAGCTATATCACTTATATCGCAAGTATTTGAAGCTAAATCATATGTGTCGCATGGATTTGAAGCTGACTCATGTATTTCGCGTGGATTTGAAGGTAACTCGTTTGTTTCGCATGCAGTTGGAGCTATACCACCTATATCCCAAGTGTTTGAAGCTAAATCATATGTGTCGCATGGATTTGAAGCTGAACCTTCTACATCGAATTGATTTGCAAATGAATCTTGTGTATCGCATGGATTTGAAGCTAACTCGTTCGTTTCGCCTGTATTTGAATCTATATCACTTATATCGCAAGTATTTGAAGCTAAATCATGTGGTTCGCTTCGATTTGAAGCTAAACCTTCTACATCGCATTGATTTGTAGCTAAATCATTTGTTTCGCATGGATTTGAAGCTACCTCGTTTGTTTCGCCTGCATTTGAAACTATATCACTTACATCGCAAGTATCTGAATCTAAATCATTTGTTCCGCATGGATTTGATGCTAAATCTTCTACATAGCATTGATTTGAAGCTGAATCATGTGTGTTGCATCGATTTGAAGCTAACTCGTTTGTTTCCCCTGCAGTTGAAGCTGTATCACCTATGTCGCAAGTATCTAAACCTAAATCAATTGATTCGCATGGATTTGAAGCTAATCCTTCTACTTCGCATTGAATTGAAGCTATATCATGCGTATCGCATGGATTTTCAAGCTAACTTGTTTGATTCGTCTGCAGTTGAAGCTATATCGCTTAT
Organism: Megalopta genalis; assembly: GCF_051020955.1. Lineage (NCBI taxonomy): Eukaryota > Metazoa > Arthropoda > Insecta > Hymenoptera > Halictidae > Megalopta > Megalopta genalis. Next base: position 49,145 of record NW_027477627.1, on the reverse strand, counting down.
ATCCCAAGTGTTTCAAGCTAAATCGTTTGTTTCGAATGGATTTGAAGCTAAACCTTGTACATCGCGATGATTTGCAGCTGAATCATGTGTTTTGCTTGGATTTTGAAGCTAACTCGTTTGTTTCGTATGCAGTTGAAACTAAATCATGTATATCACAAGTATTTGAAACTAAACCATTTGATTCGCATGGATTTGAAGCTAAGCCTTGTACTTCGCATTGATTTGAAGCTAAAACATTTGTTTCGCATAGAACTGAAGCTAAGCCTTCTACTTCGCATTAATAGGAAGCTAAATCACGTGTTTTGCATGGATTTGAAGCTAAACCTTCTACATCGCATTGATTTGAACCTAAATCATGTGTTTCGCATGGATTTGAAGCTAACTCGTTTGTTTCGCATGCAGTTGTAGCTTAATAATGTATATCGCAAGTATTTGTAGCTAAATCATTTGTTTCGCACGGATTTGAAGCTAAGCCTTCTACTTCGCATTGATTTGAAGCTAAATCATTTGTTTCGCATAGAACTGAAGCAACCTCATTTGTTCCTCCTGCTTTTGAAGCTATATCACTTATATCGCAAGTATTTGTAGCTAAACCATATGTGTCGCATGGATTTGAAGCTGACTCATGTATTTCGCGTGGATTTGAAGGTAACTCGTTTGTTTCGCATGCAGTTGGAGCTATATCACCTATATCCCAAATGTTTGAAGCTAAATCATATGTGTCGCATGGATTTGAAGCTGAACCTTCTACATCGAATTGATTTGCAAATGAATCTTGTGTATCGCATGGATTTGAAGCTAACTCGTTCGTTTCGCCTGTATTTGAATCTATATCACTTATATCGCAAGTATTTGAAGCTAAATCATGTGGTTCGCTTCGATTTGAAGCTAAACCTTCTACATCGCATTCATTTGAACCAATTCATGTGTTTCGCGTGGATTTGAAGGTAACTCGTTTGTTTCGCATGCAGTTGAAGCTATAGCAACTATATCCCAAGTGTGTGAAGCTCAATCATTTGTTTCACATGGATTTGAAGCTAAACCTTCTACATCGCATTGATTTGCAGCTAAATCATGTGTTTCGCATGGATTTGAAGCTAACTCATTCGTTGCGCATACAGTTAAATCTAAATAACGTATATCACAAGTATTTGAAGCTAAACCATTTGTTTCGCATGGATTTGAAGCTAAGCCTTCTACTTCGCATTAATTGGAAGCTAAATCACGTGTTTTGCATGGACTTGAAGCTGAACCTTCTACATCGCATCGATTTGCAAATGAATCATGTGTTTCGCATGGATTTGAAGCTAACTCGTTCGTTTCGCCTGTATTTGAATCTATATCACTTATATCGCAAGTATTTGAAGCTAAATCATGTGTTTCGCTTGGATTTGAAGCTAAACCTTCTACATTGCATTCATTTGAACCAATTCATGTGTTTCGCGTGCATTTGAAGCTAACTCGTTTGTTTCGCATGCAGTTGAAGCTATAGCACCTATATCCCAAGTATGTGAAGCTCTATCATTTGTTTCACATGGATTTGAAGCTAAACCTTCTACATCGCATTGATTTTAAGCTAAATCATGTGTTTCGCATGGTTTGGAAGCTAACCCGTTTGTCTCGCATGCAGTTGTAGCTTAATAATTTATATCACAAGCATTTGTAGCTTATCCATTTCTTTCGCCTGGATTTGAAGCTAAGCCTTCTACTTCGCATTGATTTGAAGCTAAGTCATTTGTTTCGCATAGAACTGAAGCTACCTCGTTTGTTCCTCCTGCTTTTGAAGCTATATCACTTATATCGCAAGTATTTGAAGCTAAGTCATATGTGTCGCATGGATTTGAAGCTGAACCTACTACATCGAATTGATTTGAAGCTAAATCATGTGTTTCGCATGGATTTGAAGCTAACTCGTTTTTTTCGCATGCAGTTGTAGCTAAATAATGTATATCACAAGTATTTGTAGCTCAACCATTTGTTTCGCATGGATTTGAAGCTAAATCATGTGTTTCTCATGGATTTGAAGCTAACTCGTTTGTTGGGCCTGCATTGAAGCTATGTCACTTATATCGCAAGTATTTGATGCCAAAATCATTTGTTTCGCACGTATTTCAAGCTAAACCTTCTACTTCGCATTGATTTGAAGCTAAATCATGTGTTTCGCTTGGATTTGAAGCTAAACCTTCTACATCGCATTCATTTGAATCAATTCATGTGTTTCGCGTGGATTTGAAGGTAACTCATTTGTTTCGCATGTAGTTGAAGCTATATCACCTTTATCCCAAGTGTTTGAAGCTCAATCATTTGTTTCGCATGGATTTGAAGCTAAACCTTCTACATCGCATTGATTTTAAGCTAAATCATGTGTTTCGCATGGGTTTGAAGCTAACTCGTTTGTTTCGCATGCAGTTGTAGCTAAATAATGTATATCACAAGTATTTGTAGCTAAATCATTTGTTTCGCATGGATTTCAAGCTAAGCCTTCTACTTCGCATTGATTTGAAGCTAAATCATTTGTTTCGCATAGAACTGACGCAACCTCGTTTGTTCCTCCTGCTTTTGAAGCTATATCACTTATATCGCAAGTATTTGAAGCTAAATCATATGTGTCGCATGGATTTGAAGCTGACTCATGTATTTCGCGTGGATTTGAAGGTAACTCGTTTGTTTCGCATGCAGTTGGAGCTATGCCACCTATATCCCAAGTGTTTGAAGCTAAATCATATGTGTCGCATGGATTTGAAGCTGAACCTTCTACATCGAATTGATTTGCAAATGAATCTTGTGTATCGCATGGATTTGAAGCTAACTCGTTCGTTTCGCCTGTATTTGAATCTATATCACTTATATCGCAAGTATTTGAAGCTAAATCATGTGGTTCGCTTCGATTTGAAGCTAAACCTTCTACATTGCATTCATTTGAACCAATTCATGTGTTTCGCGTGCATTTGAAGCTAACTCGTTTGTTTCGCATGCAGTTGAAGCTATATCACCTATATCCCAAGTATGTGAAGCTGAATCATTTGTTTCACATGGATTTGAAGCTAAACCTTCTACATCGCATTGATTTTAAGCTAAATCATGTGTTTCGCATGGTTTGGAAGCTAACTCGTTTGTCTCGCATGCAGTTGTAGCTTAATAATTTATATCACAAGCATTTGTAGCTTATCCATTTCTTTCGCATGGATTTGAAGCTAAGCCTTCTACTTCGCATTGATTTGAAGCTAAGTCATTTGTTTCGCATAGAACTGAAGCTACCTCGTTTGTTCCTCCTGCTTTTGAAGCTATATCACTTATATCGCAAGTATTTGAAGCTAAGTCATATGTGTCGCATGGATTTGAAGCTGAACCTACTACATCGAATTGATTTGAAGCTAAATCTTGTGTATCGCATGGATTTGAAGCTAAGCCTTCTACTTCGCATTGATTTGAAGCTAAATCATGTGTTTCGCGTGGATTTGAAGGTAGCTGGTTTGTTTCGCATGTAGTTGAAACTATATCACCTTTATCCCAAGTGTTTGAATCTCAATCATTTGTTTCGCATGGATTTGAAGCTAAGCCTTCTACTTCGCATTGATTTGAAGCTAAATCATGTGTTTCGCGTGGATTTGAAGGTAGCTGGTTTGTTTCGCATGCAGTTGAAGCTATATCACCTTTATCCCAAGTGTTTGAATCTCAATCATTTGTTTCGCATGGATTTGAAGCTAAACCTTCTACATCGCATTGATTTGAAGCTAAATCGTGTGTTTCGCATGGATTTGAAGCTAACTCGTTTGTTTCGCATGCATTTGAAGCTGTATCCTTCATATTCGCAAGTATTTGAAGCTAAATCATTTGTTTCGCATTGATTTGAAGCCAACCTGCTACTTCGCGTTGATTTGAAGCTAAATCATGTGTTTCGCATTGATTTGAAGCTAACTCGTTTGTTTCGCCTGCGTTTGAAGCTATATCATTTATATCGCAAGTATTTGAAGATAAACCATTTGTTCCGCATGGATTTGAAGCTAAGACTTCTACTTCGCATTGATTGGATGCTAAATCATGTGTTCTACATGGATTTTAAGCTAACTCGTTTGTTTTGGCTGCATTTGAAGCTATTTCATTTATACCGCAATTATTTGACGGCAAATAATATGTTTCGCATGTGTTTGAAGATAAGCCTTCTACTTCGCTTTGATTTGAAGCAAAATCATGTGTCTCGCACGGATTTGAAGCTAACTCATTTGTTTCGCCTGCATTTGAAGCTATATCACTTATACCGCAAGTATATGAAGGTAAATCATTTGTTTCGCATGGATGTGAAGCTAAGACTTCTATTTCGCATTGATTGGAAGCTAAATCATGTGTTTGGCATGGATTTGAAGCTAAACCTTCTACATCGCATTGATTTGCAGCTGAATCATGTGTTTGGCATGGATTTGAAGCTAACTCGTTCGTTTCGCCTTTTTTCAAAGCTAGATCACTTATATCGCTAGTATTTGAAGGTAAATCATGTGTTTCGCTTGGATTTGAAGCAAAACCTTCTACATCGCATTGATTTGAAGCTAAATCGTGTGTTTCGCATGGATTTGAGGCTAACTCGTTTGTTTCGCATGCAGTTGAAGCTAAATCATGTCTTTCGCAAGTATTTGAAGATGAACCATATGAATCGCATGGCTTTGAACCTGAGCCTTCTACTTCGCACTGGTTTGCACCTAAATAATGTGGTTCGCATGGAGTTGAAGCTAAACCTTCTACACCCCATGGATTTGAAGCTAAATCATGTGTTTCGCTTGGATTTGAAGCTAAACCTTCTACATCGCATTGATTTGAAGCTAAATTATGTGTTTCGCATGGATTTGAAGCTAACTCGTTTGATTAGTCTGCATTTAAAGCAATATCACTTATACCCCAATTGTTTGAAGCCAAATCATTTGCTTAGCATGGATTTGAAGCCAAACCTACTTCGTATTGATTTGAAGCTAAATCGTGTGTTTCGCATGGATTTGAAGCTAACTAGTTCGTCGCCCATGCAGTTAAATCTAAATAACGTATATCACAAGTATTTGAAGCTAAACCATTTGTTTCGCATGGATTTGAAGCTAAATCTTTCGTTTCGCATGGATTTGAAGCTAAGCCTTTTACTTCGCATTGATTTGAAGCTAAGTCATTTGTTTCACATGGAATTGAAGCTACCTCGTTTGTTCCTCCAGCTTTTGAAGCTATATCACTTATATCGCAAGTATTTGAAGCTAAATCATATGTGTCGCATGGATTTGAAGCTGAACCTTCTACATCGCATTGATTTGAGGCTAAATGTTGTGTATCGCAGGGATTTGAAGCTAAACCTTCTACATCGCATTGATTTGCAGCTAAATCGTTTGTTTCGCATGCAGTTGAAGCTAAATCATGTCTTTCACAAGTATTTGAAGATTAACCATTTGAATCGCATGGATTTGAACCTGAGCCATCTACTTCGCACTGATTTGCAGCTAGATAATGTGTTTCGCATGGATTTGAAGCTAAACCTTCTACATCGCATTGATTTGAATCTAAATCGTGTGTTTCGCATGGATTTGAAGCTAACTCGTTTGTTTCCCCTGCAGTTGAAGCTGTATCACCTATGTCGCAAGTATCTAAACCTAAATCATTTGATTCGCATGGATTTGAAGCTAATCCTTCTACTTCGCATTGAATTGAAGCTATATCATGCGTATCGCATGGATTTTCAAGCTAACTTGTTTGATTCGTCTGCAGTTGAAGCTATATCGCTTATATCCCAAGTGTTTCAAGCTAAATCGTTTGTTTCGAATGGATTTGAAGCTAAACCTTGTACATCGCGATGATTTGCAGCTGAATCATGTGTTTTGCTTGGATTTTGAAGCTAACTCGTTTGTTTCGTATGCAGTTGAAACTAAATCATGTATATCACAAGTATTTGAAACTAAACCATTTGATTCGCATGGATTTGAAGCTAAGCCTTGTACTTCGCATTGATTTGTAGCTAAAACATTTGTTTCGCATAGAACTGAAGCTAAGCCTTCTACTTCGCATTAATAGGAAGCTAAATCACGTGTTTTGCATGGATTTGAAGCTAAACCTTCTACATCGCATTGATTTGAACCTAAATCATGTGTTTCGCATGGATTTGAAGCTAACTCGTTTGTTTCGCATGCAGTTGTAGCTTAATAATGTATATCGCAAGTATTTGTAGCTAAATCATTTGTTTCGCACGGATTTGAAGCTAAGCCTTCTACTTCGCATTGATTTGAAGCTAAATCATTTGTTTCGCATAGAACTGAAGCAACCTCATTTGTTCCTCCTGCTTTTGAAGCTATATCACTTATATCGCAAGTATTTGTAGCTAAACCATATGTGTCGCATGGATTTGAAGCTGACTCATGTATTTCGCGTGGATTTGAAGGTAACTCGTTTGTTTCGCATGCAGTTGGAGCTATATCACCTATATCCCAAATGTTTGAAGCTAAATCATATGTGTCGCATGGATTTGAAGCTGAACCTTCTACATCGAATTGATTTGCAAATGAATCTTGTGTATCGCATGGATTTGAAGCTAACTCGTTCGTTTCGCCTGTATTTGAATCTATATCACTTATATCGCAAGTATTTGAAGCTAAATCATGTGGTTCGCTTCGATTTGAAGCTAAACCTTCTACATCGCATTCATTTGAACCAATTCATGTGTTTCGCGTGGATTTGAAGGTAACTCGTTTGTTTCGCATGCAGTTGAAGCTATAGCAACTATATCCCAAGTGTGTGAAGCTCAATCATTTGTTTCACATGGATTTGAAGCTAAACCTTCTACATCGCATTGATTTGCAGCTAAATCATGTGTTTCGCATGGATTTGAAGCTAACTCATTCGTTGCGCATACAGTTAAATCTAAATAACGTATATCACAAGTATTTGAAGCTAAACCATTTGTTTCGCATGGATTTGAAGCTAAGCCTTCTACTTCGCATTAATTGGAAGCTAAATCACGTGTTTTGCATGGACTTGAAGCTGAACCTTCTACATCGCATCGATTTGCAAATGAATCATGTGTTTCGCATGGATTTGAAGCTAACTCGTTCGTTTCGCCTGTATTTGAATCTATATCACTTATATCGCAAGTATTTGAAGCTAAATCATGTGTTTCGCTTGGATTTGAAGCTAAACCTTCTACATTGCATTCATTTGAACCAATTCATGTGTTTCGCGTGCATTTGAAGCTAACTCGTTTGTTTCGCATGCAGTTGAAGCTATAGCACCTATATCCCAAGTATGTGAAGCTCTATCATTTGTTTCACATGGATTTGAAGCTAAACCTTCTACATCGCATTGATTTTAAGCTAAATCATGTGTTTCGCATGGTTTGGAAGCTAACCCGTTTGTCTCGCATGCAGTTGTAGCTTAATAATTTATATCACAAGCATTTGTAGCTTATCCATTTCTTTCGCCTGGATTTGAAGCTAAGCCTTCTACTTCGCATTGATTTGAAGCTAAGTCATTTGTTTCGCATAGAACTGAAGCTACCTCGTTTGTTCCTCCTGCTTTTGAAGCTATATCACTTATATCGCAAGTATTTGAAGCTAAGTCATATGTGTCGCATGGATTTGAAGCTGAACCTACTACATCGAATTGATTTGAAGCTAAATCATGTGTTTCGCATGGATTTGAAGCTAACTCGTTTTTTTCGCATGCAGTTGTAGCTAAATAATGTATATCACAAGTATTTGTAGCTCAACCATTTGTTTCGCATGGATTTGAAGCTAAATCATGTGTTTCTCATGGATTTGAAGCTAACTCGTTTGTTGGGCCTGCATTGAAGCTATGTCACTTATATCGCAAGTATTTGATGCCAAAATCATTTGTTTCGCACGTATTTCAAGCTAAACCTTCTACTTCGCATTGATTTGAAGCTAAATCATGTGTTTCGCTTGGATTTGAAGCTAAACCTTCTACATCGCATTCATTTGAATCAATTCATGTGTTTCGCGTGGATTTGAAGGTAACTCATTTGTTTCGCATGCAGTTGAAGCTATATCACCTTTATCCCAAGTGTTTGAAGCTCAATCATTTGTTTCGCATGGATTTGAAGCTAAACCTTCTACATCGCATTGATTTTAAGCTAAATCATGTGTTTCGCATGGGTTTGAAGCTAACTCGTTTGTTTCGCATGCAGTTGTAGCTAAATAATGTATATCACAAGTATTTGTAGCTAAATCATTTGTTACGCATGGATTTCAAGCTAAGCCTTCTACTTCGCATTGATTTGAAGCTAAATCATTTGTTTCGCATAGAACTGACGCAACCTCGTTTGTTCCTCCTGCTTTTGAAGCTATATCACTTATATCGCAAGTATTTGAAGCTAAATCATATGTGTCGCATGGATTTGAAGCTGACTCATGTATTTCGCGTGGATTTGAAGGTAACTCGTTTGTTTCGCATGCAGTTGGAGCTATGCCACCTATATCCCAAGTGTTTGAAGCTAAATCATATGTGTCGCATGGATTTGAAGCTGAACCTTCTACATCGAATTGATTTGCAAATGAATCTTGTGTATCGCATGGATTTCAAGCTAACTTGTTTGATTCGTCTGCAGTTGAAGCTATATCGCTTATATCCCAAGTGTTTCAAGCTAAATCGTTTGTTTCGAATGGATTTGAAGCTAAACCTTGTACATCGCGATGATTTGCAGCTGAATCATGTGTTTTGCTTGGATTTTGAAGCTAACTCGTTTGTTTCGTATGCAGTTGAAACTAAATCATGTATATCACAAGTATTTGAAACTAAACCATTTGATTCGCATGGATTTGAAGCTAAGCCTTGTACTTCGCATTGATTTGAAGCTAAAACATTTGTTTCGCATAGAACTGAAGCTAAGCCTTCTACTTCGCATTAATAGGAAGCTAAATCACGTGTTTTGCATGGATTTGAAGCTAAACCTTCTACATCGCATTGATTTGAACCTAAATCATGTGTTTCGCATGGATTTGAAGCTAACTCGTTTGTTTCGCATGCAGTTGTAGCTTAATAATGTATATCGCAAGTATTTGTAGCTAAATCATTTGTTTCGCACGGATTTGAAGCTAAGCCTTCTACTTCGCATTGATTTGAAGCTAAATCATTTGTTTCGCATAGAACTGAAGCAACCTCATTTGTTCCTCCTGCTTTTGAAGCTATATCACTTATATCGCAAGTATTTGTAGCTAAACCATATGTGTCGCATGGATTTGAAGCTGACTCATGTATTTCGCGTGGATTTGAAGGTAACTCGTTTGTTTCGCATGCAGTTGGAGCTATATCACCTATATCCCAAATGTTTGAAGCTAAATCATATGTGTCGCATGGATTTGAAGCTGAACCTTCTACATCGAATTGATTTGCAAATGAATCTTGTGTATCGCATGGATTTGAAGCTAACTCGTTCGTTTCGCCTGTATTTGAATCTATATCACTTATATCGCAAGTATTTGAAGCTAAATCATGTGGTTCGCTTCGATTTGAAGCTAAACTTCTACATCGCATTCATTTGAACCAATTCATGTGTTTCGCGTGGATTTGAAGGTAACCTCGTTTGTTTCGCATGCAGTTGAAGCTATAGCAACTATATCCCAAGTGTGTGAAGCTCAATCATTTGTTTCACATGGATTGAAGCTAAACCTTCTACATCGCATTGATTTGCAGCTAAATCATGTGTTTCGCATGGATTTGAAGCTAACTCATTCGTTGCGCATACAGTTAAATCTAAATAACGTATATCACAAGTATTTGAAGCTAAACCATTTGTTTCGCATGGATTTGAAGCTAAGCCTTCTACTTCGCATTAATTGGAAGCTAAATCACGTGTTTTGCATGGACTTGAAGCTGAACCTTCTACATCGCATCGATTTGCAAATGAATCATGTGTTTCGCATGGATTTGAAGCTAACTCGTTCGTTTCGCCTGTATTTGAATCTATATCACTTATATCGCAAGTATTTGAAGCTAAATCATGTGTTTCGCTTGGATTTGAAGCTAAACCTTCTACATTGCATTCATTTGAACAATTCATGTGTTTCGCGTGCATTTGAAGCTAACTCGTTTGTTTCGCATGCAGTTGAAGCTATAGCACCTATATCCCAAGTATGTGAAGCTCTATCATTTGTTTCACATGGATTTGAAGCTAAACCTTCTACATCGCATTGATTTTAAGCTAAATCATGTGTTTCGCATGGTTTGGAAGCTAACCCGTTTGTCTCGCATGCAGTTGTAGCTTAATAATTTATATCACAAGCATTTGTAGCTTATCCATTTCTTTCGCCTGGATTTGAAGCTAAGCCTTCTACTTCGCATTGATTTGAAGCTAAGTCATTTGTTTCGCATAGAACTGAAGCTACCTCGTTTGTTCCTCCTGCTTTTGAAGCTATATCACTTATATCGCAAGTATTTGAAGCTAAGTCATATGTGTCGCATGGATTTGAAGCTGAACCTTACTACATCGAATTGATTTGAAGCTAAATCATGTGTTTCGCATGGATTTGAAGCTAACTCGTTTTTTTCGCATGCAGTTGTAGCTAAATAATGTATATCACAAGTATTTGTAGCTCAACCATTTGTTTCGCATGGATTTGAAGCTAAATCATGTGTTTTCTCATGGATTTGAAGCTAACTCGTTTGTTGGGCCTGCATTGAAGCTATGTCACTTATATCGCAAGTATTTGATGCCAAAATCATTTGTTTCGCACGTATTTCAAGCTAAACCTTCTACTTCGCATTGATTTGAAGCTAAATCATGTGTTTCGCTTGGATTTGAAGCTAAACCTTCTACATCGCATTCATTTGAATCAATTCATGTGTTTCGCGTGGATTTGAAGGTAACTCATTTGTTTCGCATGCAGTTGAAGCTATATCACCTTTATCCCAAGTGTTTGAAGCTCAATCATTTGTTTCGCATGGATTTGAAGCTAAACCTTCTACATCGCATTGATTTTAAGCTAAATCATGTGTTTCGCATGGTTTGAAGCTAACTCGTTTGTTTCGCATGCAGTTGTAGCTAAATAATGTATATCACAAGTATTTGTAGCTAAATCATTTGTTTCGCATGGATTTCAAGCTAAGCCTTCTACTTCGCATTGATTTGAAGCTAAATCATTTGTTTCGCATAGAACTGACGCAACCTCGTTTGTTCCTCCTGCTTTTGAAGCTATATCACTTATATCGCAAGTATTTGAAGCTAAATCATATGTGTCGCATGGATTTGAAGCTGACTCATGTATTTCGCGTGGATTTGAAGGTAACTCGTTTGTTTCGCATGCAGTTGGAGCTATGCACCTATATCCCAAGTGTTTGAAGCTAAATCATATGTGTCGCATGGATTTGAAGCTGAACCTTCTACATCGAATTGATTTGCAAATGAATCTTGTGTATCGCATGGATTTGAAGCTAACTCGTTCGTTTCGCCTGTATTTGAATCTATATCACTTATATCGCAAGTATTTGAAGCTAAATCATGTGGTTCGCTTCGATTTGAAGCTAAACCTTCTACATTGCATTCATTTGAACCAATTCATGTGTTTCGCGTGCATTTGAAGCTAACTCGTTTGTTTCGCATGCAGTTGAAGCTATATCACCTATATCCCAAGTATGTGAAGCTGAATCATTTGTTTCACATGGATTTGAAGCTAAACCTTCTACATCGCATTGATTTTAAGCTAAATCATGTGTTTCGCATGGTTTGGAAGCTAACTCGTTTGTCTCGCATGCAGTTGTAGCTTAATAATTTATATCACAAGCATTTGTAGCTTATCCATTTCTTTCGCATGGATTTGAAGCTAAGCCTTCTACTTCGCATTGATTTGAAGCTAAGTCATTTGTTTCGCATAGAACTGAAGCTACCTCGTTTGTTCCTCCTGCTTTTGAAGCTATATCACTTATATCGCAAGTATTTGAAGCTAAGTCATATGTGTCGCATGGATTTGAAGCTGAACCTACTACATCGAATTGATTTGAAGCTAAATCTTGTGTATCGCATGGATTTGAAGCTAAGCCTTCTACTTCGCATTGATTTGAAGCTAAATCATGTGTTTCGCGTGGATTTGAAGGTAGCTGGTTTGTTCGCATGTAGTTGAAACTATATCACCTTTATCCCAAGTGTTTGAATCTCAATCATTTGTTTCGCATGGATTTGAAGCTAAGCCTTCTACTTCGCATTGATTTGAAGCTAAATCATGTGTTTCGCGTGGATTTGAAGGTAGCTGGTTTGTTTCGCATGCAGTTGAAGCTATATCACCTTTATCCAAGTGTTTGAATCTCAATCATTTGTTTCGCATGGATTTGAAGCTAAACCTTCTACATCGCATTGATTTGAAGCTAAATCGTGTGTTTCGCATGGATTTGAAGCTAACTCGTTTGTTTCGCATGCATTTGAAGCTGTATCCTTCATATTCGCAAGTATTTGAAGCTAAATCATTTGTTTCGCATTGATTTGAAGCCAACCTGCTACTTCGCGTTGATTTGAAGCTAAATCATGTGTTTCGCATTGATTTGAAGCTAACTCGTTTGTTTCGCCTGCGTTTGAAGCTATATCATTTATATCGCAAGTATTTGAAGATAAACCATTTGTTCCGCATGGATTTGAAGCTAAGACTTCTACTTCGCATTGATTGGATGCTAAATCATGTGTTCTACATGGATTTTAAGCTAACTCGTTTGTTTTGGCTGCATTTGAAGCTATTTCATTTATACCGCAATTATTTGACGGCAAATAATATGTTTCGCATGTGTTTGAAGATAAGCCTTCTACTTCGCTTTGATTTGAAGCAAAATCATGTGTCTCGCACGATTTGAAGCTAACTCATTTGTTTCGCCTGCATTTGAAGCTATATCACTTATACCGCAAGTATATGAAGGTAAATCATTTGTTTCGCATGGATGTGAAGCTAAGACTTCTATTTCGCATTCATTGGAAGCTAAATCATGTGTTTGGCATGGATTTGAAGCTAAACCTTCTACATCGCATTGATTTGCAGCTGAATCATGTGTTTGGCATGGATTTGAAGCTAACTCGTTCGTTTCGCCTTTTTTCAAAGCTAGATCACTTATATCGCTAGTATTTGAAGGTAAATCATGTGTTTCGCTTGGATTTGAAGCAAAACCTTCTACATCGCATTGATTTTGAAGCTAAATCGTGTGTTTCGCATGGATTTGAGGCTAACTCGTTTGTTTCGCATGCAGTTGAAGCTAAATCATGTCTTTCGCAAGTATTTGAAGATGAACCATATGAATCGCATGGCTTTGAACCTGAGCCTTCTACTTCGCACTGGTTTGCACCTAAATATGTGGTTCGCATGGAGTTGAAGCTAAACCTTCTACACCCCATGGATTTGAAGCTAAATCATGTGTTTCGCTTGGATTTGAAGCTAAACCTTCTACATCGCATTGATTTGAAGCTAAATTATGTGTTTCGCATGGATTTGAAGCTAACTCGTTTGATTAGTCTGCATTTAAAGCAATATCACTTATACCCCAATGTTTGAAGCCAAATCATTTGCTTAGCATGGATTTGAAGCCAAACTACTTCGTATTGATTTGAAGCTAAATCGTGTGTTTCGCATGGATTTGAAGCTAACTAGTTCGTCGCCCATGCAGTTAAATCTAAATAACGTATATCACAAGTATTTGAAGCTAAACCATTTGTTTCGCATGGATTTGAGCTAAATCTTTCGTTTCGCATGGATTTGAAGCTAAGCCTTTTACTTCGCATTGATTTGAAGCTAAGTCATTTGTTTCACATGGAATTGAAGCTACCTCGTTTGTTCCTCCAGCTTTTGAAGCTATATCACTTATATCGCAAGTATTTGAAGCTAAATCATATGTGTCGCATGGATTTGAAGCTGAACCTTCTACATCGCATTGATTTGAGGCTAAATGTTGTGTATCGCAGGGATTTGAAGCTAAACCTTCTACATCGCATTGATTTGCAGCTAAATCGTTTGTTTCGCATGCAGTTGAAGCTAAATCATGTCTTTCACAAGTATTTGAAGATTAACCATTTGAATCGCATGGATTTGAACCTGAGCCATCTACTTCGCACTGATTTGCAGCTAGATAATGTGTTTCGCATGGATTTGAAGCTAAACCTTCTACATCGCATTGATTTGAATCTAAATCGTGTGTTTCGCATGGATTTGAAGCTAACTCGTTTGTTTCCCCTGCAGTTGAAGCTGTATCACCTATGTCGCAAGTATCTAAACCTAAATCATTGATTCGCATGGATTTGAAGCTAATCCTTCTACTTCGCATTGAATTGAAGCTATATCATGCGTATCGCATGGATTTTCAAGCTAACTTGTTTGATTCGTCTGCAGTTGAAGCTATATCGCTTATATCCCAAGTGTTTCAAGCTAAATCGTTTGTTTCGAATGGATTTGAAGCTAAACCTTGTACATCGCGATGATTTGCAGCTGAATCATGTGTTTTGCTTGGATTTTGAAGCTAACCGTTTGTTTCGTATGCAGTTGAAACTAAATCATGTATATCACAAGTATTTGAAACTAAACCATTTGATTCGCATGGATTTGAAGCTAAAACATTTGTTTCGCATAGAACTGAAGCTAAGCCTTCTACTTCGCATTAATAGGAAGCTAAATCACGTGTTTTGCATGGATTTGAAGCTAAACCTTCTACATCGCATTGATTTGAACCTAAATCATGTGTTTCGCATGGATTTGAAGCTAACTCGTTTGTTTCGCATGCAGTTGTAGCTTAATAATGTATATCGCAAGTATTTGTAGCTAAATCATTTGTTTCGCACGGATTTGAAGCTAAGCCTTCTACTTCGCATTGATTTGAAGCTAAATCATTTGTTTCGCATAGAACTGAAGCAACCTCATTTGTTCCTCCTGCTTTTGAAGCTATATCACTTATATCGCAAGTATTTGTAGCTAAACCATATGTGTCGCATGGATTTGAAGCTGACTCATGTATTTCGCGTGGATTTGAAGGTAACTCGTTTGTTTCGCATGCAGTTGGAGCTATATCACCTATATCCCAAATGTTTGAAGCTAAATCATATGTGTCGCATGGATTTGAAGCTGAACCTTCTACATCGAATTGATTTGCAAATGAATCTTGTGTATCGCATGGATTTGAAGCTAACTCGTTCGTTTCGCCTGTATTTGAATCTATATCACTTATATCGCAAGTATTTGAAGCTAAATCATGTGGTTCGCTTCGATTTGAAGCTAAACCTTCTACATCGCATTCATTTGAACCAATTCATGTGTTTCGCGTGGATTTGAAGGTAACTCGTTTGTTTCGCATGCAGTTGAAGCTATAGCAACTATATCCCAAGTGTGTGAAGCTCAATCATTTGTTTTCACATGGATTTGAAGCTAAACCTTCTACATCGCATTGATTTGCAGCTAAATCATGTGTTTCGCATGGATTTGAAGCTAACTCATTCGTTGCGCATACAGTTAAATCTAAATAACGTATATCACAAGTATTTGAAGCTAAACCATTTGTTTCGCATGGATTTGAAGCTAAGCCTTCTACTTCGCATTAATTGGAAGCTAAATCACGTGTTTTGCATGGACTTGAAGCTGAACCTTCTACATCGCATCGATTTGCAAATGAATCATGTGTTTCGCATGGATTTGAAGCTAACTCGTTCGTTTCGCCTGTATTTGAATCTATATCACTTATATCGCAAGTATTTGAAGCTAAATCATGTGTTTCGCTTGGATTTGAAGCTAAACCTTCTACATTGCATTCATTTGAACCAATTCATGTGTTTCGCGTGCATTTGAAGCTAACTCGTTGTTTCGCATGCAGTTGAAGCTATAGCACCTATATCCCAAGTATGTGAAGCTCTATCATTTGTTTCACATGGATTTGAAGCTAAACCTTCTACATCGCATTGATTTTAAGCTAAATCATGTGTTTCGCATGGTTTGGAAGCTAACCCGTTTGTCTCGCATGCAGTTGTAGCTTAATAATTTATATCACAAGCATTTGTAGCTTATCCATTTCTTTCGCCTGGATTTGAAGCTAAGCCTTCTACTTCGCATTGATTTGAAGCTAAGTCATTTGTTTCGCATAGAACTGAAGCTACCTCGTTTGTTCCTCCTGCTTTTGAAGCTATATCACTTATATCGCAAGTATTTGAAGCTAAGTCATATGTGTCGCATGGATTTGAAGCTGAACCTACTACATCGAATTGATTTGAAGCTAAATCATGTGTTTCGCATGGATTTGAAGCTAACTCGTTTTTTTCGCATGCAGTTGTAGCTAAATAATGTATATCACAAGTATTTGTAGCTCAACCATTTGTTTCGCATGGATTTGAAGCTAAATCATGTGTTTCTCATGGATTTGAAGCTAACTCGTTTGTTGGGCCTGCATTGAAGCTATGTCACTTATATCGCAAGTATTTGATGCCAAAATCATTTGTTTCGCACGTATTTCAAGCTAAACCTTCTACTTCGCATTGATTTGAAGCTAAATCATGTGTTTCGCTTGGATTTGAAGCTAAACCTTCTACATCGCATTCATTTGAATCAATTCATGTGTTTCGCGTGGATTTGAAGGTAACTCATTTGTTTCGCATGCAGTTGAAGCTATATCACCTTTATCCCAAGTGTTTGAAGCTCAATCATTTGTTTCGCATGGATTTGAAGCTAAACCTTCTACATCGCATTGATTTTAAGCTAAATCATGTGTTTCGCATGGGTTTGAAGCTAACTCGTTTGTTTCGCATGCAGTTGTAGCTAAATAATGTATATCACAAGTATTTGTAGCTAAATCATTTGTTTCGCATGGATTTCAAGCTAAGCCTTCTACTTCGCATTGATTTGAAGCTAAATCATTTGTTTCGCATAGAACTGACGCAACCTCGTTTGTTCCTCCTGCTTTTGAAGCTATATCACTTATATCGCAAGTATTTGAAGCTAAATCATATGTGTCGCATGGATTTGAAGCTGACTCATGTATTTCGCGTGGATTTGAAGGTAACTCGTTTGTTTCGCATGCAGTTGGAGCTATGCCACCTATATCCCAAGTGTTTGAAGCTAAATCATATGTGTCGCATGGATTTGAAGCTGAACCTTCTACATCGAATTGATTTGCAAATGAATCTTGTGTATCGCATGGATTTGAAGCTAACTCGTTCGTTTCGCCTGTATTTGAATCTATATCACTTATATCGCAAGTATTTGAAGCTAAATCATGTGGTTCGCTTCGATTTGAAGCTAAACCTTCTACATTGCATTCATTTGAACCAATTCATGTGTTTCGCGTGCATTTGAAGCTAACTCGTTTGTTTCGCATGCAGTTGAAGCTATATCACCTATATCCCAAGTATGTGAAGCTGAATCATTTGTTTCACATGGATTTGAAGCTAAACCTTCTACATCGCATTGATTTTAAGCTAAATCATGTGTTTCGCATGGTTTGGAAGCTAACTCGTTTGTCTCGCATGCAGTTGTAGCTTAATAATTTATATCACAAGCATTTGTAGCTTATCCATTTCTTTCGCATGGATTTGAAGCTAAGCCTTCTACTTCGCATTGATTTGAAGCTAAGTCATTTGTTTCGCATAGAACTGAAGCTACCTCGTTTGTTCCTCCTGCTTTTGAAGCTATATCACTTATATCGCAAGTATTTGAAGCTAAGTCATATGTGTCGCATGGATTTGAAGCTGAACCTACTACATCGAATTGATTTGAAGCTAAATCTTGTGTATCGCATGGATTTGAAGCTAAGCCTTCTACTTCGCATTGATTTGAAGCTAAATCATGTGTTTCGCGTGGATTTGAAGGTAGCTGGTTTGTTTCGCATGTAGTTGAAACTATATCACCTTTATCCCAAGTGTTTGAATCTCAATCATTTGTTTCGCATGGATTTGAAGCTAAGCCTTCTACTTCGCATTGATTTGAAGCTAAATCATGTGTTTCGCGTGGATTTGAAGGTAGCTGGTTTGTTTCGCATGCAGTTGAAGCTATATCACCTTTATCCCAAGTGTTTGAATCTCAATCATTTGTTTCGCATGGATTTGAAGCTAAACCTTCTACATCGCATTGATTTGAAGCTAAATCGTGTGTTTCGCATGGATTTGAAGCTAACTCGTTTGTTTCGCATGCATTTGAAGCTGTATCCTTCATATTCGCAAGTATTTGAAGCTAAATCATTTGTTTCGCATTGATTTGAAGCCAACCTGCTACTTCGCGTTGATTTGAAGCTAAATCATGTGTTTCGCATTGATTTGAAGCTAACTCGTTTGTTTCGCCTGCGTTTGAAGCTATATCATTTATATCGCAAGTATTTGAAGATAAACCATTTGTTCCGCATGGATTTGAAGCTAAGACTTCTACTTCGCATTGATTGGATGCTAAATCATGTGTTCTACATGGATTTTAAGCTAACTCGTTTGTTTTGGCTGCATTTGAAGCTATTTCATTTATACCGCAATTATTTGACGGCAAATAATATGTTTCGCATGTGTTTGAAGATAAGCCTTCTACTTCGCTTTGATTTGAAGCAAAATCATGTGTCTCGCACGGATTTGAAGCTAACTCATTTGTTTCGCCTGCATTTGAAGCTATATCACTTATACCGCAAGTATATGAAGGTAAATCATTTGTTTCGCATGGATGTGAAGCTAAGACTTCTATTTCGCATTGATTGGAAGCTAAATCATGTGTTTGGCATGGATTTGAAGCTAAACCTTCTACATCGCATTGATTTGCAGCTGAATCATGTGTTTGGCATGGATTTGAAGCTAACTCGTTCGTTTCGCCTTTTTTCAAAGCTAGATCACTTATATCGCTAGTATTTGAAGGTAAATCATGTGTTTCGCTTGGATTTGAAGCAAAACCTTCTACATCGCATTGATTTGAAGCTAAATCGTGTGTTTCGCATGGATTTGAGGCTAACTCGTTTGTTTCGCATGCAGTTGAAGCTAAATCATGT
The DNA here is from genome assembly GCF_051020955.1 of Megalopta genalis. Taxonomy (NCBI): domain Eukaryota; kingdom Metazoa; phylum Arthropoda; class Insecta; order Hymenoptera; family Halictidae; genus Megalopta; species Megalopta genalis. Next base: position 30,212 of record NW_027477627.1, on the reverse strand, counting down.
CTTTCGCAAGTATTTGAAGATGGACCATATGAATCGCATGGCTTTGAACCTGAGCCTTCTACTTCGCACTGGTTTGCACCTAAATAATGTGGTTCGCATGGAGTTGAAGCTAAACCTTCTACACCCCATGGATTTGAAGCTAAATCATGTGTTTCGCTTGGATTTGAAGCTAAACCTTCTACATCGCATTGATTTGAAGCTAAATTATGTGTTTCGCATGGATTTGAAGCTAACTCGTTTGATTAGTCTGCATTTAAACCAATATCACTTATACCCCAATTGTTTGAAGCCAAATCATTTGCTTAGCATGGATTTGAAGCCAAACCTACTTCGTATTGATTTGAAGCTAAATCGTGTGTTTCGCATGGATTTGAAGCTAACTAGTTCGTCGCCCATGCAGTTAAATCTAAATAACGTATATCACAAGTATTTGAAGCTAAACCATTTGTTTCGCATGGATTTGAAGCTAAATCTTTCGTTTCGCATGGATTTGAAGCTAAGCCTTTTACTTCGCATTGATTTGAAGCTAAGTCATTTGTTTCACATGGAATTGAAGCTACCTCGTTTGTTCCTCCAGCTTTTGAAGCTATATCACTTATATCGCAAGTATTTGAAGCTAAATCATATGTGTCGCATGGATTTGAAGCTGAACCTTCTACATCGCATTGATTTGAGGCTAAATGTTGTGTATCGCATGGATTTGAAGCTAAACCTTCTACATCGCATTGATTTGCAGCTAAATCGTTTGTTTCGCATGCAGTTGAAGCTAAATCATGTCTTTCACAAGTATTTGAAGATTAACCATTTGAATCGCATGGATTTGAACCTGAGCCATCTACTTCGCACTGATTTGCAGCTAGATAATGTGTTTCGCATGGATTTGAAGCTAAACCTTCTACATCGCATTGATTTGAATCTAAATCGTGTGTTTCGCATGGATTTGAAGCTAACTCGTTTGTTTCCCCTGCAGTTGAAGCTGTATCACCTATGTCGCAAGTATCTAAACCTAAATCATTTGATTCGCATGGATTTGAAGCTAATCCTTCTACTTCGCATTGAATTGAAGCTATATCATGCGTATCGCATGGATTTTCAAGCTAACTTGTTTGATTCGTCTGCAGTTGAAGCTATATCGCTTATATCCCAAGTGTTTCAAGCTAAATCGTTTGTTTCGAATGGATTTGAAGCTAAACCTTGTACATCGCGATGATTTGCAGCTGAATCATGTGTTTTGCTTGGATTTTGAAGCTAACTCGTTTGTTTCGTATGCAGTTGAAACTAAATCATGTATATCACAAGTATTTGAAACTAAACCATTTGATTCGCATGGATTTGAAGCTAAGCCTTGTACTTCGCATTGATTTGAAGCTAAAACATTTGTTTCGCATAGAACTGAAGCTAAGCCTTCTACTTCGCATTAATAGGAAGCTAAATCACGTGTTTTGCATGGATTTGAAGCTAAACCTTCTACATCGCATTGATTTGAAGGTAAATCATGTGTTTCGCATGGATTTGAAGCTAACTCGTTTGTTTCGCATGCAGTTGTAGCTTAATAATGTATATCGCAAGTATTTGTAGCTAAATCATTTGTTTCGCACGGATTTGAAGCTAAGCCTTCTACTTCGCATTGATTTGAAGCTAAATCATTTGTTTCGCATAGAACTGAAGCAACCTCGTTTGTTCCTCCTGCTTTTGAAGCTATATCACTTATATCGCAAGTATTTGAAGCTAAATCATATGTGTCGCATGGATTTGAAGCTGACTCATGTATTTCGCGTGGATTTGAAGGTAACTCGTTTGTTTCGCATGCAGTTGGAGCTATATCACCTATATCCCAAATGTTTGAAGCTAAATCATATGTGTCGCATGGATTTGAAGCTGAACCTTCTACATCGAATTGATTTGCAAATGAATCTTGTGTATCGCATGGATTTGAAGCTAACTCGTTCGTTTCGCCTGTATTTGAATCTATATCACTTATATCGCAAGTATTTGAAGCTAAATCATGTGGTTCGCTTCGATTTGAAGCTAAACCTTCTACATCGCATTCATTTGAACCAATTCATGTGTTTCGCGTGGATTTGAAGGTAACTCGTTTGTTTCGCATGCAGTTGAAGCTATAGCAACTATATCCCAAGTGTGTGAAGCTCAATCATTTGTTTCACATGGATTTGAAGCTAAACCTTCTACATCGCATTGATTTGCAGCTAAATCATGTGTTTCGCATGGATTTGAAGCTAACTCATTCGTTGCGCATACAGTTAAATCTAAATAACGTATATCACAAGTATTTGAAGCTAAACCATTTGTTTCGAATGGATTTGAAGCTAAGCCTTCTACTTCGCATTAATTGGAAGCTAAATCACGTGTTTTGCATGGACTTGAAGCTAAACCTTCTACATCGCATCGATTTGCAAATGAATCATGTGTTTCGCATGGATTTGAAGCTAACTTGTTCGTTTCGCCTGTATTTGAATCTATATCACTTATATCGCAAGTATTTGAAGCTAAATCATGTGTTTCGCTTGGATTTGAAGCTAAACCTTCTACATTGCATTCATTTGAACCAATTCATGTGTTTCGCGTGCATTTGAAGCTAACTCGTTTGTTTCGCATGCAGTTGAAGCTATAGCACCTATATCCCAAGTATGTGAAGCTCTATCATTTGTTTCACATGGATTTGAAGCTAAACCTTCTACATCGCATTGATTTTAAGCTAAATCATGTGTTTCGCATGGTTTGGAAGCTAACTCGTTTGTCTCGCATGCAGTTGTAGCTTAATAATTTATATCACAAGCATTTGTAGCTTATCCATTTCTTTCGCATGGATTTGAAGCTAAGCCTTCTACTTCGCATTGATTTGAAGCTAAGTCATTTGTTTCGCATAGAACTGAAGCTACCTCGTTTGTTCCTCCTGCTTTTGAAGCTATATCACTTATATCGCAAGTATTTGAAGCTAAGTCATATGTGTCGCATGGATTTGAAGCTGAACCTACTACATCGAATTGATTTGAAGCTAAATCATGTGTTTCGCATGGATTTGAAGCTAACTCGTTTTTTTCGCATGCAGTTGTAGCTAAATAATGTATATCACAAGTATTTGTAGCTCAACCATTTGTTTCGCATGGATTTGAAGCTAAATCATGTGTTTCTCATGGATTTGAAGCTAACTCGTTTGTTGGGCCTGCATTGAAGCTATATCACTTATATCGCAAGTATTTGATGCCAAAATCATTTGATTCGCACGTATTTCAAGCTAAACCTTCTACTTCGCATTGATTTGAAGCTAAATCATGTGTTTCGCTTGGATTTGAAGCTAAACCTTCTACATCGCATTCATTTGAATCAATTAATGTGTTTCGCGTGGATTTGAAGGTAACTCATTTGTTTCGCATGCAGTTGAAGCTATATCACCTTTATCCCAAGTGTTTGAAGCTCAATCATTTGTTTCGCATGGATTTGAAGCTAAACCTTCTACATCGCATTGATTTTAAGCTAAATCATGTGTTTCGCATGGGTTTGAAGCTAACTCGTTTGTTTCGCATGCAGTTGTAGCTAAATAATGTATATCACAAGTATTTGTAGCTAAATCATTTGTTTCGCATGGATTTCAAGCTAAGCCTTCTACTTCGCATTGATTTGAAGCTAAATCATTTGTTTCGCATAGAACTGACGCAACCTCGTTTGTTCCTCCTGCTTTTGAAGCTATATAACTTATATCGCAAGTATTTGAAGCTAAATCATATGTGTCGCATGGATTTGAAGCTGACTCATGTATTTCGCGTGGATTTGAAGGTAACTCGTTTGTTTCGCATGCAGTTGGAGCTATACCACCTATATCCCAAGTGTTTGAAGCTAAATCATATGTGTCGCATGGATTTGAAGCTGAACCTTCTACATCGAATTGATTTGCAAATGAATCTTGTGTATCGCATGGATTTGAAGCTAACTCGTTCGTTTCGCCTGTATTTGAATCTATATCACTTATATCGCAAGTATTTGAAGCTAAATCATGTGGTTCGCTTCGATTTGAAGCTAAACCTTCTACATCGCATTGATTTGTAGCTAAATCATTTGTTTCGCATGGATTTGAAGCTACCTCGTTTGTTTCGCCTGCATTTGAAACTATATCACTTACATCGCAAGTATCTGAATCTAAATCATTTGTTCCGCATGGATTTGATGCTAAATCTTCTACATAGCATTGATTTGAAGCTGAATCATGTGTGTTGCATCGATTTGAAGCTAACTCGTTTGTTTCCCCTGCAGTTGAAGCTGTATCACCTATGTCGCAAGTATCTAAACCTAAATCATTTGATTCGCATGGATTTGAAGCTAATCCTTCTACTTCGCATTGAATTGAAGCTATATCATGCGTATCGCATGGATTTTCAAGCTAACTTGTTTGATTCGTCTGCAGTTGAAGCTATATCGCTTATATCCCAAGTGTTTCAAGCTAAATCGTTTGTTTCGAATGGATTTGAAGCTAAACCTTCTACATCGCGATGATTTGCAGCTGAATCATGTGTTTTGCTTGGATTTTGAAGCTAACTCGTTTGTTTCGTATGCAGTTGAAACTAAATCATGTATATCACAAGTATTTGAAACTAAACCATTTGATTCGCATGGATTTGAAGCTAAGCCTTGTACTTCGCATTGATTTGAAGCTAAAACATTTGTTTCGCATAGAACTGAAGCTAAGCCTTCTACTTCGCATTAATAGGAAGCTAAATCACGTGTTTTGCATGGATTTGAAGCTAAACCTTCTACATCGCATTGATTTGAACCTAAATCATGTGTTTCGCATGGATTTGAAGCTAACTCGTTTGTTTCGCATGCAGTTGTAGCTTAATAATGTATATCGCAAGTATTTGTAGCTAAATCATTTGTTTCGCACGGATTTGAAGCTATGCCTTCTACTTCGCATTGATTTGAAGCTAAATCATTTGTTTCGCATAGAACTGAAGCAACCTCGTTTGTTCCTCCTGCTTTTGAAGCTATATCACTTATATCGCAAGTATTTGAAGCTAAATCATATGTGTCGCATGGATTTGAAGCTGACTCATGTATTTCGCGTGGATTTGAAGGTAACTCGTTTGTTTCGCATGCAGTTGGAGCTATATCACCTATATCCCAAATGTTTGAAGCTAAATCATATGTGTCGCATGGATTTGAAGCTGAACCTTCTACATCGAATTGATTTGCAAATGAATCTTGTGTATCGCATGGATTTGAAGCTAACTCGTTCGTTTCGCCTGTATTTGAATCTATATCACTTATATCGCAAGTATTTGAAGCTAAATCATGTGGTTCGCTTCGATTTGAAGCTAAACCTTCTACATCGCATTCATTCGAACCAATTCATGTGTTTCGCGTGGATTTGAAGGTAACTCGTTTGTTTCGCATGCAGTTGAAGCTATAGCAACTATATCCCAAGTGTGTGAAGCTCAATCATTTGTTTCACATGGATTTGAAGCTAAACCTTCTACATCGCATTGATTTGCAGCTAAATCATGTGTTTCGCATGGATTTGAAGCTAACTCATTCGTTGCGCATACAGTTAAATCTAAATAACGTATATCACAAGTATTTGAAGCTAAACCATTTGTTTCGCATGGATTTGAAGCTAAGCCTTCTACTTCGTATTAATTGGAAGCTAAATCACGTGTTTTGCATGGACTTGAAGCTGAACCTTCTACATCGCATCGATTTGCAAATGAATCATGTGTTTCGCATGGATTTGAAGCTAACTCGTTCGTTTCGCCTGTATTTGAATCTATATCATTTATATCGCAAGTATTTGAAGCTAAATCATGTGTTTCGCTTGGATTTGAAGCTAAACCTTCTACATTGCATTCATTTGAACCAATTCATGTGTTTCGCGTGCATTTGAAGCTAACTCGTTTGTTTCGCATGCAGTTGAAGCTATAGCACCTATATCCCAAGTATGTGAAGCTCAATCATTTGTTTCACATGGATTTGAAGCTAAACCTTCTACATCGCATTGATTTTAAGCTAAATCATGTGTTTCGCATGGTTTGGAAGCTAACTCGTTTGTCTCGCATGCAGTTGTAGCTTAATAATTTATATCACAAGCATTTGTAGCTTATCCATTTCTTTCGCATGGATTTGAAGCTAAGACTTCTACTTCGCATTGATTTGAAGCTAAGTCATTTGTTTCGCATAGAACTGAAGCTACCTCGTTTGTTCCTCCTGCTTTTGAAGCTATATCACTTATATCGAAAGTATTTGAAGCTAAGTCATATGTGTCGCATGGATTTGAAGCTGAACCTACTACATCGAATTGATTTGAAGCTAAATCATGTGTTTCGCATGGATTTGAAGCTAACTCGTTTTTTTCGCATGCAGTTGTAGCTAAATAATGTATATCACAAGTATTTGTAGCTCAACCATTTGTTTCGCATGGATTTGAAGCTAAATCATGTGTTTCTCATGGATTTGAAGCTAACTCGTTTGTTGGGCCTGCATTGAAGCTATATCACTTATATCGCAAGTATTTGATGCCAAAATCATTTGTTTCGCACGTATTTCAAGCTAAACCTTCTACTTCGCATTGATTTGAAGCTAAATCATGTGTTTCGCTTGGATTTGAAGCTAAACCTTCTACATCGCATTCATTTGAATCAATTCATGTGTTTCGCGTGGATTTGAAGGTAACTCATTTGTTTCGCATGCAGTTGAAGCTATATCACCTTTATCCCAAGTGTTTGAAGCTCAATCATTTGTTTCGCATGGATTTGAAGCTAAACCTTCTACATCGCATTGATTTTAAGCTAAATCATGTGTTTCGCATGGGTTTGAAGCTAACTCGTTTGTTTCGCATGCAGTTGTAGCTAAATAATGTATATCACAAGTATTTGTAGCTAAATCATTTGTTTCGCATGGATTTCAAGCTAAGCCTTCTACTTCGCATTGATTTGAAGCTAAATCATTTGTTTCGCATAGAACTGACGCAACCTCGTTTGTTCCTCCTGCTTTTGAAGCTATATCACTTATATCGCAAGTATTTGAAGCTAAATCATATGTGTCGCATGGATTTGAAGCTGACTCATGTATTTCGCGTGGATTTGAAGGTAACTCGTTTGTTTCGCATGCAGTCGGAGCTATTCCACCTATATCCCAAGTGTTTGAAGCTAAATCATATGTGTCGCATGGATTTGAAGCTGAACCTTCTACATCGAATTGATTTGCAAATGAATCTTGTGTATCGCATGGATTTGAAGCTAACTCGTTCGTTTCGCCTGTATTTGAATCTATATCACTTATATCGCAAGTATTTGAAGCTAAATCATGTGGTTCGCTTCGATTTGAAGCTAAACCTTCTACATCGCATTGATTTGTAGCTAAATCATTTGTTTCTCATGGATTTGAAGCTACCTCGTTTGTTTCGCCTGCATTTGAAACTATATCACTTACATCGCAAGTATCTGAATCTAAATCATTTGTTCCGCATGGATTTGATGCTAAATCTTCTACATAGCATTGATTTGAAGCTGAATCATGTGTGTTGCATCGATTTGAAGCTAACTCGTTTGTTTCCCCTGCAGTTGAAGCTGTATCACCTATGTCGCAAGTATCTAAACCTAAATCATTTGATTCGCATGGATTTGAAGCTAATCCTTCTACTTCGCATTGAATTGAAGCTATATCATGCGTATCGCATGGATTTTCAAGCTAACTTGTTTGATTCGTCTGCAGTTGAAGCTATATCGCTTATATCCCAAGTGTTTCAAGCTAAATCGTTTGTTTCGAATGGATTTGAAGCTAAACCTTCTACATCGCGATGATTTGCAGCTGAATCATGTGTTTTGCTTGGATTTTGAAGCTAACTCGTTTGTTTCGTATGCAGTTGAAACTAAATCATGTATATCACAAGTATTTGAAACTAAACCATTTGATTCGCATGGATTTGAAGCTAAGCCTTGTACTTCGCATTGATTTGAAGCTAAAACATTTGTTTCGCATAGAACTGAAGCTAAGCCTTCTACTTCGCATTGATTTGAAGCTAAGTCATTTGTTTCGCATAGAACTGAAGCTACCTCGTTTGTTCCTCCTGCTTTTGAAGCTATATCACTTATATCGCAAGTATTTGAAGCTAAGTCATATGTGTCGCATGGATTTGAAGCTGAACCTACTACATCGAATTGATTTGAAGCTAAATCATGTGTTTCGCATGGATTTGAAGCTAACTCGTTTTTTTCGCATGCAGTTGTAGCTAAATAATGTATATCACAAGTATTTGTAGCTCAACCATTTGTTTCGCATGGATTTGAAGCTAAATCATGTGTTTCTCATGGATTTGAAGCTAACTCGTTTGTTGGGCCTGCATTGAAGCTATATCACTTATATCGCAAGTATTTGATGCCAAAATCAGTTGTTTCGCACGTATTTCAAGCTAAACCTTCTACTTCGCATTGATTTGAAGCTAAATCATGTGTTTCGCTTGGATTTGAAGCTAAACCTTCTACATCGCATTCATTTGAATCAATTCATGTGTTTCGCGTGGATTTGAAGGTAACTCATTTGTTTCGCATGCAGTTGAAGCTATATCACCTTTATCCCAAGTGTTTGAAGCTCAATCATTTGTTTCGCATGGATTTGAAGCTAAACCTTCTACATCGCATTGATTTTAAGCTAAATCATGTGTTTCGCATGGGTTTGAAGCTAACTCGTTTGTTTCGCATGCAGTTGTAGCTAAATAATGTATATCACAAGTATTTGTAGCTAAATCATTTGTTTCGCATGGATTTCAAGCTAAGCCTTCTACTTCGCATTGATTTGAAGCTAAATCATTTGTTTCGCATAGAACTGACGCAACCTCGTTTGTTCCTCCTGCTTTTGAAGCTATATCACTTATATCGCAAGTATTTGAAGCTAAATCATATGTGTCGCATGGATTTGAAGCTGACTCATGTATTTCGCGTGGATTTGAAGGTAACTCGTTTGTTTCGCATGCAGTTGGAGCTATACCACCTATATCCCAAGTGTTTGAAGCTAAATCATATGTGTCGCATGGATTTGAAGCTGAACCTTCTACATCGAATTGATTTGCAAATGAATCTTGTGTATCGCATGGATTTGAAGCTAACTCGTTCGTTTCGCCTGTATTTGAATCTATATCACTTATATCGCAAGTATTTGAAGCTAAATCATGTGGTTCGCTTCGATTTGAAGCTAAACCTTCTACATCGCATTGATTTGAAGCTAAATCATTTGTTTCGCATGGATTTGAAGCTACCTCGTTTGTTTCGCCTGCATTTGAAACTATATCACTTACATCGCAAGTATCTGAATCTAAATCATTTGTTCCGCATGGATTTGATGCTAAATCTTCTACATAGCATTGATTTGAAGCTGAATCATGTGTGTTGCATCGATTTGAAGCTAACTCGTTTGTTTCCCCTGCAGTTGAAGCTGTATCACCTATGTCGCAAGTATCTAAACCTAAATCATTTGATTCGCATGGATTTGAAGCTAATCCTTCTACTTCGCATTGAATTGAAGCTATATCATGCGTATCGCATGGATTTTCAAGCTAACTTGTTTGATTCGTCTGCAGTTGAAGCTATATCGCTTATATCCCAAGTGTTTCAAGCTAAATCGTTTGTTTCGAATGGATTTGAAGCTAAACCTTCTACATCGCGATGATTTGCAGCTGAATCATGTGTTTTGCTTGGATTTTGAAGCTAACTCGTTTGTTTCGTATGCAGTTGAAACTAAATCATGTATATCACAAGTATTTGAAACTAAACCATTTGATTCGCATGGATTTGAAGCTAAGCCTTGTACTTCGCATTGATTTGAAGCTAAAACATTTGTTTCGCATAGAACTGAAGCTAAGCCTTCTACTTCGCATTAATAGGAAGCTAAATCACGTGTTTTGCATGGATTTGAAGCTAAACCTTCTACATCGCATTGATTTGAACCTAAATCATGTGTTTCGCGTGGATTTGAAGGTAACTCGTTTGTTTCGCATGCAGTTGAAGCTATAGCAACTATATCCCAAGTGTGTGAAGCTCAATCATTTGTTTCACATGGATTTGAAGCTAAACCTTCTACATCGCATTGATTTGCAGCTAAATCATGTGTTTCGCATGGATTTGAAGCTAACTCATTCGTTGCGCATACAGTTAAATCTAAATAATGTATATCACAAGTATTTGAAGCTAAACCATTTGTTTCGCATGGATTTGAAGCTAAGCCTTCTACTTCGTATTAATTGGAAGCTAAATCACGTGTTTTGCATGGACTTGAAGCTGAACCTTCTACATCGCATCGATTTGCAAATGAATCATGTGTTTCGCATGGATTTGAAGCTAACTCGTTCGTTTCGCCTGTATTTGAATCTATATCACTTATATCGCAAGTATTTGAAGCTAAATCATGTGTTTCGCTTGGATTTGAAGCTAAACCTTCTACATTGCATTCATTTGAACCAATTCATGTTTTTCGCGTGCTTTTGAAGCTAACTCGTTTGTTTCGCATGCAGTTGAAGCTATAGCACCTATATCCCAAGTATGTGAAGCTCAATCATTTGTTTCACATGGATTTGAAGCTAAACCTTCTACATCGCATTGATTTTAAGCTAAATCATGTGTTTCGCATGGTTTGGAAGCTAACTCGTTTGTCTCGCATGCAGTTGTAGCTTAATAATTTATATCACAAGCATTTGTAGCTTATCCATTTCTTTCGCATGGATTTGAAGCTAAGCCTTCTACTTCGCATTGATTTGAAGCTAAGTCATTTGTTTCGCATAGAACTGAAGCTACCTCGTTTGTTCCTCCTGCTTTTGAAGCTATATCACTTATATCGCAAGTATTTGAAGCTAAGTCATATGTGTCGCATGGATTTGAAGCTGAACCTACTACATCGAATTGATTTGAAGCTAAATCTTGTGTATCGCATGGATTTGAAGCTAAGCCTTCTACTTCGCATTGATTTGAAGCTAAATCATGTGTTTCGCGTGGATTTGAAGGTAGCTGGTTTGTTTCGCATGCAGTTGAAACTATATCACCTTTATCCCAAGTGTTTGAATCTCAATCATTTGTTTCGCATGGATTTGAAGCTAAGCCTTCTACTTCGCATTGATTTGAAGCTAAATCATGTGTTTCGCGTGGATTTGAAGGTAGCTGGTTTGTTTCGCATGCAGTTGAAGCTATATCACCTTTATCCCAAGTGTTTGAATCTCAATCATTTGTTTCGCATGGATTTGAAGCTTAACCTTCTACATCGCATTGATTTGAAGCTAAATCATGTGTTTCGCATGGATTTGAAGCTAACTCGTTTGTTTCGCATGCATTTGAAGCTGTATCCTTCATATTCGCAAGTATTTGAAGCTAAATCATTTGTTTCGCATTGATTTGAAGCCAACCTGCTACTTCGCGTTGATTTGAAGCTAAATCATGTGTTTCGCATTGATTTGAAGCTAACTCGTTTGTTTCGCCTGCGTTTGAAGCTATATCATTTATATCGCAAGTATTTGAAGATAAACCATTTGTTCCGCATGGATTTGAAGCTAAGACTTCTACTTCGCATTGATTGGATGCTAAATCATGTGTTCTACATGGATTTTAAGCTAACTCGTTTGTTTTGGCTGCATTTGAAGCTATTTCATTTATACCGCAATTATTTGACGGCAAATAATGTGTTTCGCATGTGTTTGAAGATAAGCCTTCTACTTCGCTTTGATTTGAAGCAAAATCATGTGTCTCGCACGGATTTGAAGCTAACTCATTTGTTTCGCCTGCATTTGAAGCTATATCACTTATACCGCAAGTATATGAAGGTAAATCATTTGTTTCGCATGGATGTGAAGCTAAGACTTCTATTTCGCATTGATTGGAAGCTAAATCATGTGTTTGGCATGGATTTGAAGCTAAACCTTCTACATCGCATTGATTTGCAGCTGAATCATGTGTTTGGCATGGAATTGAAGCTAACTCGTTCGTTTCGCCTTTTTTCAAAGCTAGATCACTTATATCGCTAGTATTTGAAGGTAAATCATGTGTTTCGCTTGGATTTGAAGCAAAACCTTCTACATCGCATTGATTTGAAGCTAAATCGTGTGTTTCGCATGGATTTGAGGCTAACTCGTTTGTTTCGCATGCAGTTGAAGATAAATCATGTCTTTCGCAAGTATTTGAAGATGAACCATATGAATCGCATGGCTTTGAACCTGAGCCTTCTACTGCGCACTGGTTTGCACCTAAATAATGTGGTTCGCATGGAGTTGAAGCTAAACCTTCTACACCCCATGGATTTGAAGCTAAATCATGTGTTTCGCTTGGATTTGAAGCTAAACCTTCTACATCGCATTGATTTGAAGCTAAATTATGTGTTTCGCATGGATTTGAAGCTAACTCGTTTGATTAGTCTGCATTTAAAGCAATATCACTTATACCCCAATTGTTTGAAGCCAAATCATTTGCTTAGCATGGATTTGAAGCCAAACCTACTTCGTATTGATTTGAAGCTAAATCGTGTGTTTCGCATGGATTTGAAGCTAACTAGTTCGTCGCCCATGCAGTTAAATCTAAATAACGTATACCACAAGTATTTGAAGCTAAACCATTTGTTTCGCATGGATTTGAAGCTAAATCTTTCGTTTCGCATGGATTTGAAGCTAAGCCTTTTACTTCGCATTGATTTGAAGCTAAGTCATTTGTTTCACATGGAATTGAAGCTACCTCGTTTGTTCCTCCAGCTTTTGAAGCTATATCACTTATATCGCAAGTATTTGAAGCTAAATCATATGTGTCGCATGGATTTGAAGCTGAACCTTCTACATCGCATTGATTTGAGGCTAAATGTTGCGTATCGCATGGATTTGAAGCTAAACCTTCTACATCGCATTGATTTGCAGCTAAATCGTGTGTTTCGCATGGATTTGAAGCTAACTCGTTTGATTTGTCGGCATTTGAAGCTATATCACTTATACCCCAAGTGTTTGAAGCTAAATCATGTGTTTCGCATGGATTTGAAGCTAACTCGTTTGTTTCGCATGCAGTTGAAGCTAAATCATGTCTTTCACAAGTATTTGAAGATTAACCATTTGAATCGCATGGATTTGAACCTGAGCCATCTACTTCGCACTGATTTGCAGCTAGATAATGTGTTTCGCATGGATTTGAAGCTAAACCTTCTACATCGCATTGATTTGAATCTAAATCGTGTGTTTCGCATGGATTTGAAGCTAACTCGTTTGTTTCGCATGCAGTTGTAGCTAAATAATGTATATCACAAGTATTAGTAGCTCAACCATTTGTTTCGCATGGATTTGAAGCTAAACTTTCTACATCGAATTGATTTGAAGCTAACTCGTTTGTTTCGCATGCAGTTGAAGCTAAATCATGTCTTTCACAAGTATTTGAATATGAAGCATTTGAATCAAATGGATTTGAACCTGAGCCTTCTACTTCGCACTGATTTGCAGCTAAATAATGTGTTTCGCATGGATTTGAAGCTAAACCTTCTACATCGCATTGATTTGCTGCTAAATCATGTGTTTCGCATGTATTTGAAGCTGACTCGTTTGTTGCGCATGCCGTTGAATCTGAATAACGTATAACACAAGTAAGAGTAGCCAAACAATTTGTTTCGCATGGATTTGAATCTAAGCCGTGTACTTCGAATTGATTTGAAGGTAAATCATGTGTTACGCATGGATTTGAAGCTAAACCTTCTACATCGCATTGATTTGTAGCTAAATCATTTGTTTCGCATGGATTTGAAGCTACCTCGTTTGTTTCGCCTGCATTTGAAACTATATCACTTACATAGCAAGTATCTGAATCTAAATCATTTGTTCCGCATGGATTTGATGCTAAATCTTCTACATAGCATTGATTTGAAGCTGAATCATGTGTTTTGCATCGATTTGAAGCTAACTCGTTTGTTTCCCCTGCAGTTGAAGCTGTATCACCTATGTCGCAAGTATCTAAACCTAAATCATTTGATTCGCATGGATTTGAAGCTAATCCTTCTACTTCGCATTGAATTGAAGCTAAATCATGCGTATCGCATGGATTTTCAAGCTAACTTGTTTGATTCGTCTGCATTTGAAGCTATATCGCTTATATCCCAAGTGTATCAAACTAAATCATTTGTTTCGAATGGATTTGAAGCTAAACCTTCTACATCGCGATGATTTGCAGCTGAATCATGTGTTTTGCTTGGATTTTGAAGCTAACTCGTTTGTTTCGTATGCAGTTGAAACTAAATCATGTATATCACAAGTATTTGAAACTAAACCATTTGATTCGCATGGATTAGAAGCTAAGCCTTCTAATTCGCATTGTCTTGAAGCTAAATAATGTATTTCGCGTGGATTCGAAGCTAACTCGTCTGTTACGAATGCAGCTGAAGCTAAATCATGCATATCCCAAGTATTTGAAACTAAACAATTTGTATCGCATGGATTTGTAAATACGCCTTCTACTTCGCATTGATTTGAAGTTAAATCACGTGACCCGCATGGATTTGACGCTAACTCTTCTGTTTCGCCAGCATTTGAAGCTATATCACTTATATCGCCTGTATTTGAAGCTAGATCACTTATATCGCAAGTATTTGAAGCTAAATCATGTGTTTCGCTTGGATTTGAAGTTAAACCTTCTACATCGCATTGATTTGAAGCTAAATCATGTGTTTCGCATGGATTTGAAGCTAACTCGTTTTTTTCGCATGCAGTTGTAGCTAAATAATGTATATCACAAGTATTTGTAGCTCAACCATTTGTTTCGCATGGATTTGAAGCTAAATCATGTGTTTCTCATGGATTTGAAGCTAACTCGTTTGTTGGGCCTGCATTGAAGCTATATCACTTATATCGCAAGTATTTGATGCCAAAATCATTTGTTTCGCACGTATTTCAAGCTAAACCTTCTACTTCGCATTGATTTTAAGCTAAATCATGTGTTTCGCATGGGTTTGAAGCTAACTCGTTTGTTTCGCATGCAGTTGTAGCTAAATAATGTATATCACAAGTATTTGTAGCTAAATCATTTGTTTCGCATGGATTTCAAGCTAAGCCTTCTACTTCGCATTGATTTGAAGCTAAATCATTTGTTTCGCATAGAACTGACGCAACCTCGTTTGTTCCTCCTGCTTTTGAAGCTATATCACTTATATCGCAAGTATTTGAAGCTAAATCATATGTGTCGCATGGATTTGAAGCTGACTCATGTATTTCGCGTGAATTTGAAGGTAACTCGTTTGTTTCGCATGCAGTTGGAGCTATACCACCTATATCCCAAGTGTTTGAAGCTAAATCATATGTGTCGCATGGATTTGAAGCTGAACCTTCTACATCGAATTGATTTGCAAATGAATCTTGTGTATCGCATGGATTTGAAGCTAACTCGTTCGTTTCGCCTGTATTTGAATCTATATCACTTATATCGCAAGTATTTGAAGCTAAATCATGTGGTTCGCTTCGATTTGAAGCTAAACCTTCTACATCGCATTGATTTGTAGCTAAATCATTTGTTTCGCATGGATTTGAAGCTACCTCGTTTGTTTCGCCTGCATTTGAAACTATATCACTTACATCGCAAGTATCTGAATCTAAATCATTTGTTCCGCATGGATTTGATGCTAAATCTTCTACATAGCATTGATTTGAAGCTGAATCATGTGTGTTGCATCGATTTGAAGCTAACTCGTTTGTTTCCCCTGCAGTTGAAGCTGTATCACCTATGTCGCAAGTATCTAAACCTAAATCATTTGATTCGCATGGATTTGAAGCTAATCCTTCTACTTCGCATTGAATTGAAGCTATATCATGCGTATCGCATGGATTTTCAAGCTAACTTGTTTGATTCGTCTGCAGTTGAAGCTATATCGCTTATATCCCAAGTGTTTCAAGCTAAATCGTTTGTTTCGAATGGATTTGAAGCTAAACCTTCTACATCGCGATGATTTGCAGCTGAATCATGTGTTTTGCTTGGATTTTGAAGCTAACTCGTTTGTTTCGTATGCAGTTGAAACTAAATCATGTATATCACAAGTATTTGAAACTAAACCATTTGATTCGCATGGATTTGAAGCTAAGCCTTGTACTTCGCATTGATTTGAAGCTAAAACATTTGTTTCGCATAGAACTGAAGCTAAGCCTTCTACTTCGCATTAATAGGAAGCTAAATCACGTGTTTTGCATGGATTTGAAGCTAAACCTTCTACATCGCATTGATTTGAACCTAAATCATGTGTTTCGCATGGATTTGAAGCTAACTCGTTTGTTTCGCATGCAGTTGTAGCTTAATAATGTATATCGCAAGTATTTGTAGCTAAATCATTTGTTTCGCACGGATTTGAAGCTAAGCCTTCTACTTCGCATTGATTTGAAGCTAAATCATTTGTTTCGCATAGAACTGAAGCAACCTCGTTTGTTCCTCCTGCTTTTGAAGCTATATCACTTATATCGCAAGTATTTGAAGCTAAATCATATGTGTCGCATGGATTTGAAGCTGACTCATGTATTTCGCGTGGATTTGAAGGTAACTCGTTTGTTTCGCATGCAGTTGGAGCTATATCACCTATATCCCAAATGTTTGAAGCTAAATCATATGTGTCGCATGGATTTGAAGCTGAACCTTCTACATCGATTTGATTTGCAAATGAATCTTGTGTATCGCATGGATTTGAAGCTAACTCGTTCATTTCGCCTGCAGTTGAATCTACATCACTTATATCGCAAGTATTTGAAGCTAAATCATGTGTTTCGTTTGGATTTGATGCTAACCATCTACATCGCATTGATATGAAGCTAAATCATGTGTTTCTCGTGCATTTGAAGGTAACTCGTTTGTTTCGCATGCAGTTGAAGCTATAGCAACTATATCCCAAGTGTGTGAAGCTCAATCATTTGTTTCACATGGATTTGAAGCTAAACCTTCTACATCGCATTGATTTGCAGCTAAATCATGTGTTTCGCATGGATTTGAAGCTAACTCATTCGTTGCGCATACAGTTAAATCTAAATAACGTATATCACAAGTATTTGAAGCTAAACCATTTGTTTCGCATGGATTTGAAGCTAAGCCTTCTACTTCGTATTAATTGGAAGCTAAATCACGTGTTTGGCATGGACTTGAAGCTGAACCTTCTACATCGCATCGATTTGCAAATGAATCATGTGTTTCGCATGGATTTGAAGCTAACTCGTTCGTTTCGCCTGTATTTGAATCTATATCACTTATATCGCAAGTATTTGAAGCTAAATCATGTGTTTCGCTTGGATTTGAAGCTAAACCTTCTACATTGCATTCATTTGAACCAATTCATGTGTTTCGCGTGCATTTGAAGCTAACTCGTTTGTTTCGCATGCAGTTGAAGCTATAGCACCTATATCCCAAGTATGTGAAGCTCAATCATTTGTTTCACATGGATTTGAAGCTAAACCTTCTACATCGCATTGATTTTAAGTTAAATCATGTGTTTCGCATGGTTTGGAAGCTAACTCGTTTGTCTCGCATGCAGTTGTAGCTTAATAATTTATATCACAAGCATTTGTAGCTTATCCATTTCTTTCGCATGGATTTGAAGCTAAGCCTTCTACTTCGCATTGATTTGAAGCTAAGTCATTTGTTTCGCATAGAACTGAAGCTACCTCGTTTGTTCCTCCTGCTTTTGAAGCTATATCACTTATATCGCAAGTATTTGAAGCTAAGTCATATGTGTCGCATGGATTTGAAGCTGAACCTACTACATCGAATTGATTTGAAGCTAAATCTTGTGTATCGCATGGATTTGAAGCTAAACCTTCTACATCGCTTTGATTTGAAGCTAAATCATGTGTTTCGCATGGATTTGAAGCTAACTCGTTCGTTTCGCCTGCAGTTGAATCTACATCACTTATATCGCAAGTATTTGAAGCTAAATCATGTGTATCGCGTGGATTTTCAAGCTAACTCGTTTGATTAGTCTGCATTTGAAGCCTTATCACTTATACCCCAAGTGTTTGAAGCTAAATCATTTGTTTCGCATGGATTTGGATCTAAACCTTCTACATCGCATTGATTTGCAGCTAAATCATGTGTTTCGCATGGATTTGAAGCTAACTCGTTCGTTGCGCATACAGTTAAATTTAAATAACGTATATCACAAGTATTTGAAGCTAAACCATTTGTTTCGCATGGATTTGAAGCTAAGCCTTCTACTTCGCATTAATTGGAAGCTAAATCACGTGTTTTGCATGGACTTGAAGCTGAACCTTCTACATCGCATCGATTTGCAAATGAATCATGTGTTTCGCATGGATTTGAAGCTAACTCGTTCGTTTCGCCTGTATTTGAATCTATATCACTTATATCGCAAGTATTTGAAGCTAAATCATGTGTTTCGCTTGGATTTGAAGCTATACCTTCTACATCGCATTCATTTGAACCAATTCATGTGTTTCGCATGGATTTGAAGCTAACTCGTTTGTTTCGCATGCAGTTGTAGCTTAATAATGTATATCGCAAGTATTTGTAGCTAAACCATTTGTTTCGCATAGATTTGAAGCTAAGCCTTCTACTTCGCATTGATTTGAAGCTAAATCATTTGTTTCACATGGAATTGAAGCTACCTCGTTTGTTCCTCCAGCTTTTGAAGCTATATCACATATATCGCAAGTATTTGAAGCTAAATCATATGTGTCGCATGGATTTGAAGCTGAACCTCCTACATCGCATTGATTTGAGGCTAAATCTTGTGTATCGCATGGATTTGAAGCTAAACCTTCTACATCGCATTGATTTTCAGCTAAATCGTGTGTTTCGCATGGATTTGAAGCTAACTGGTTCGTTGCCCATGCTGTTAAATCTAAATAACGTATATCACAAGTATTTGAAGCTAAACCATTTGTTTCGCATGGATTTGAAGCTAAATCTTTCGTTTCGCATGAATTTGAAGCTAAGCCTTCTACTTCGTATTGATTTGAAGCTAACTCGTTCATTTCGCCTGCAGTTGAATCTACATCACTTATATCGCAAGTATTTGAAGCTAAATCATGTGTTTCGTTTGGATTTGATGCTAACCATCTACATCGCATTGATATGAAGCTAAATCATGTGTTTCTCGTGCATTTGAAGGTAACTCGTTTGTTTCGCATGCAGTTGAAGCTATAGCAACTATATCCCAAGTGTGTGAAGCTCAATCATTTGTTTCACATGGATTTGAAGCTAAACCTTCTACATCGCATTGATTTGCAGCTAAATCATGTGTTTCGCATGGATTTGAAGCTAACTCATTCGTTGCGCATACAGTTAAATCTAAATAACGTATATCACAATTATTTGAAGCTAAACCATTTGTTTCGCATGGATTTGAAGCTAAGCCTTCTACTTCGCATTAATTGGAAGCTAAATCACGTGTTTTGCATGGACTTGAAGCTGAACCTTCTACATCGCATCGATTTGCAAATGAATCATGTGTTTCGCATGGATTTGAAGCTAACTCGTTCGTTTCGCCTGTATTTGTATCTATATCACTTATATCGCAAGTATTTGAAGCTAAATCATGTGTTTCGCTTGGATTTGAAGCTAAACCTTCTACATTGCATTCATTTGAACCAATTCATGTGTTTCGCGTGCATTTGTAGCTAACTCGTTTGTTTCGCATGCAGTTGAAGCTATAGCACCTATATCCCAAGTATGTGAAGCTCTATCATTTGTTTCACATGGATTTGAAGCTAAACCTTCTACATCGCATTGATTTTAAGCTAAATCATGTGTTTCGCATGGTTTGGAAGCTAACTCGTTTGTCTCGCATGTAGTTGTAGCTTAATAATTTATATCACAAGCATTTGTAGCTTATCCATTTCTTTCGCATGGATTTGAAGCTAAGCCTTCTACTTCGCATTGATTTGAAGCTAAGTCATTTGTTTCGCATAGAACTGAAGCTACCTCGTTTGTTCCTCCTGCTTTTGAAGCTATATCACTTATATCGAAAGTATTTGAAGCTAAGTCATATGTGTCGCATGGATTTGAAGCTGAACCTACTACATCGAATTGATTTGAAGCTAAATCATGTGTTTCGCATGGATTTGAAGCTAACTCGTTTTTTTCGCATGCAGTTGTAGCTAAATAATGTATATCACAAGTATTTGTAGCTCAACCATTTGTTTCGCATGGATTTGAAGCTAAATCATGTGTTTCTCATGGATTTGAAGCTAACTCGTTTGTTGGGCCTGCATTGAAGCTATATCACTTATATCGCAAGTATTTGATGCCAAAATCATTTGTTTCGCACGTATTTCAAGCTAAACCTTCTACTTCGCATTGATTTGAAGCTAAATCATGTGTTTCGCTTGGATTTGAAGCTAAACCTTCTACATCGCATTCATTTGAATCAATTCATGTGTTTCGCTTGGATTTGAAGGTAACTCATTTGTTTCGCATGCAGTTGAAGCTATATCACCTTTATCCCAAGTGTTTGAAGCTCAATCATTTGTTTCGCATGGATTTGAAGCTAAACCTTCTACATCGCATTGATTTTAAGCTAAATCATGTGTTTCGCATGGTTTGAAGCTAACTCGTTTGTTTCGCATGCAGTTGTAGCTAAATAATGTATATCACAAGTATTTGTAGCTAAATCATTTGTTTCGCATGGATTTCAAGCTAAGCCTTCTACTTCGCATTGATTTGAAGCTAAATCATTTGTTTCGCATAGAACTGACGCAACCTCGTTTGTTCCTCCTGCTTTTGAAGCTATATCACTTATATCGCAAGTATTTGAAGCTAAATCATATGTGTCGCATGGATTTGAAGCTGACTCATGTATTTCGCGTGGATTTGAAGGTAACTTGTTTGTTTCGCATGCAGTTGGAGCTATACCACCTATATCCCAAGTGTTTGAAGCTAAATCATATGTGTCGCATGGATTTGAAGCTGAACCTTCTACATCGAATTGATTTGCAAATGAATCTTGTGTATCGCATGGATTTGAAGCTAACTCGTTCGTTTCGCCTGTATTTGAATCTATATCACTTATATCGCAAGTATTTGAAGCTAAATCATGTGGTTCGCATGGATTTGGATCTAAACCTTCTACATCGCATTGATTTGCAGCTAAATCATGTGTTTCGCATGGATTTGAAGCTAACTCGTTCGTTGCGCATACAGTTAAATCTAAATAACGTATATCACAAGTATTTGAAGCTAAACCATTTGTTTCGCATGGATTTGAAGCTAAGCCTTCTACTTCGCATTAATTGGAAGCTAAATCACGTGTTTTGCATGGACTTGAAGCTGAACCTTCTACATCGCATGGATTTGCAAATGAATCATGTGTTTCGCATGGATTTGAAGCTAACTCGTTCATTTCGCCTGCAGTTGAATCTACATCACTTATATCGCAAGTATTTGAAGCTAAATCATGTGTTTCGCATGGATTTGAAGCTAACTCGTTTGTTTCGCATGGGTTTTGATGCTAAGCCTCCTAGAACGCACTGATTTGAAGCCTAAATCATGTCTTTCGAAGGGATTTGAAGCTAAACTTTTTCCATCGCATTGATTTGAAGCTAAAATCGTTTGGTTAAAGTCGCTATTTCTCACGAATTTCAATCGAAATCGTGTGTTTCGCATGATGTTGACGATAAATCGTATGTTCTGCTTGAATTTAAAGCTAATCCGTGTAGTTCGCACGAATGTGAATTTAAATTGTTCATTTCGCATGAATTTGAAGATAAATCGTTTGTTTAAAATAGCTATTTCGCACGAATTTGAAGCGAAATCGTGTATATCGCATGATATTGACGATAAATCGTATGTTTCGCGTGAACTTAAAGCTAATCCGTGTAGGTCGCATGAATGTGAAGCTAAATTGTTCATTTCGCATGAATTTGAAGCTAAATCGTTTGTTTAAAATCGCTATTTTGCACGAATTTGATTCGAAATCGTGTGATTCGCATGATATTGACGATAAATCGTATGTTTCGCTTGAATTTAAAGCTAATCCGTGTAGTTCGCATGAATCTGAAGCTACATTGTTCATTTCGCATGAATTAGAAGCTAAATCGTTTGTTTAAAAATCGCCATTTTGCACGAATTTGATTCGAAATCGTGTGTTTTGCATGATATTGAATCTAATCGTATGTTTCGCGTGAATTTGAAGCTGATTCGTGTATTTCGCATGAATCTGAAGCTAAATTGTTCATTCGCATAAATTTGAAGCTAATCGTTTGTTTAAAATCGTTAATTTGCACGAATTTGAATCGAAATCGTGTGTTTCGCATGATATTGAAGCTAAATCGTTTGTATCGTGTGAATTTGAAGCTAATTCGTGTATTTCTCATGAATCTGAAGTTAAATTGTTCATATCGCATGAATTTGAAGCCAAATCGTTGGTTTAAAATCGCTATTTCGCACGAATTTGGATCGAAATCGTGTGTTTCGCATGATATTGAAGCTAAATCGTATGTTTCGCGTGAATTTGAAGCTGACTCGTGTATTTCGCATGAATCTGAAGCTAAATTGTTCATTTCGCATGAATTTGAAGCTAAATCGTTTGGTTAAAGTCGCTTTTTCGCACGAATTTCAATCGAAATCGTGTGTTTCGCATGATATTGAAGCTAAATCGTATGTTTCGCGTGAATTTAAACCTAATCCGTGTAGTTCGCATGAATCTGAAGCTAAATTGTTCATTTCGCCTGAATTTGAAACCAAATCGTTTGTTTAAAATCGCTATTTTCCACGAATTTGAGTCGAAATCGTGTGTTTCGCATGATATTGAAGCTAAATCGTATGTTTCGCGTGAATTTAAAGCTAATCCGTGTAGTTCGCATGAATCTGAAGCTAAATTGTTCATTTCGCCTGAATTTGAAACCAAATCGTTTGTTTAAAATCGCTATTTTGCACGAATTCGAATCGAAGTCGTGTGTTTCGCATGATATTGAAGTTAAATCGTATGTTTCGCTTGAATTTAAAGCTAATCCGTGTAGTTCGCATGAATATGAAGCTAAATTGTTCATTTCGCATGAATTTGAAGCCAAATCGTTTGTTTAAAATCGCTATTTTGCACGAATTTGAATCGAAATCGAGTGTTTCGCATGATATGAAGCTAAGTCGTATGTTTCGCGTGAATTTAAAGCTAATCCGTGTAGTTCGCATAAATGTGAAGCTAAATTGTTCATTTCGCATAAATTTGAAGCTAAATCGTTTGTTTAAAATCGTTATTTTGCACGAATTTGAATCGAAATCGAGTGTTTCGCATGATATTGAAGTTAAATCGTTTGTTTAGTGTGAATTTGAAGCTAATTCGTGTATTTCTCATGAATCTGAAGTTAAATTGTTCATATCGCATGAATTTGAAGCCAAATCGTTTGTTTAAAATCGCTATTTCGCACGAATTTGGATCGAAATCGTGTGTTTCGCATGATATTGAAGTTAAATCGTTTGTTTCGTTTGAATTGGAAGCTAATTCGTGTTTTTCTCATGAATCTGAAGTTAAATTGTTCATATCGCATGAATTTGAAGCCAAATCGTTTGTTTAAAAACGCTATTTCGCACGAATTTGGATCGAAATCGTGTGTTTCGCATGATATTGAAGCTAAATCGTATGTTTCGCTTGAATTTGAAGCTGATTCGTGTATTTCGCATGAATCTGAAGCTAAATTGTTCATTTCGCATGAATTTGAAGCTAAATCGTTTGGTTAAAGTCGCTATTTCGCACGAATTTCAATCGAAATCGTGTGTTTCGTAGGATATTGACGATAAATCGTATGTTTCGCTTGAATTTAAAGCTAATCCGTGTAGTTGGCATGAATGTGAATTTAAATTGTTCATATCGCATGAATTTGAAGCTAAATCGTTTGTTTAAAATCGCTATTTCGCACGAATTTGAAGCGAAATCGTGTTTATCGCATGATATTGACGATAAATCGTATGTTTCGCGTGAATTTAAAGCTAATCCGTGTAGTTCGCATGAATCTGAAGCTAAATTGTTCATTTCGCCTGAATTTGAAACCAAATCGTTTGTTTAAAATCGCTATTTTGCACGAATTCGAATCGAAGTCGTGTGTTTCGCATGATATTGAAGTTAAATCGTTTGTTTCGTGTGAATTTGAAGTTAATTCGTGTATTTCTCATGAATCTGAAGTTAAATTGTTCATATCACATGAATTTGAAGATAAATCGTTTGGTTAAAGTCGCTATTTCGCACGAATTTCAATCGAAATCGTGTGTTTCGCATGATATTGACGATAAATCGTATGTTTCGCGTTGATTTGGACCCAATCCGTGTAGTTCGCATGAATCCGAAGCTAAATTGTTCATTTCGCCTGAATTTGAAACCAAATCGTTTGTTTACAATCGCTATTTTGCACGAATTTGAATCGAAATCGTGTGTTTCGCATGATATTGAAGCTAAATCGTATGTTTCGCGTGAACTTAAAGCTAATCCGTGTAGTTCGCATGAATGTGAAGCTAAATTGTTCATTTCGCATGAATTTGAAGCTAAATCGTTTGTTTAAAATCGCTATTTTGCACGAATTTGATTCGAAATCGTGTGTTTCGCATGATATTGACGATAAATCGTATGTTTCGCTTGAATTTAAAGTTGATTCGTGTATTTCGCATGAATCTGAAGCTAAATTGTTCATTTCGCATGAATTTGAAGCTAAATCGTTTGGTTAAAGTCGCTATTTCGCACGAATTTCAATCGAAATCGTGTGTTTCGCATGATATTGACGATAAATCGTATGTTCGCTTGAATTTAAAGCTAATCCGTGTAGTTCGCATGAATCTGAAGCTAAATTGTTCATTTCGCATGAATTTGAAGCTAAATCGTTTGTTTAAAATCGCTATTTTGCACGAATTTGATTCGAAATCGTGTGTTTTGCATGATATTGAATCTAAATCGTATGTTTCGCGTGAATTTGAAGCTGATTCGTGTATTCGCATGAATTTGAAGCTAAATTGTTCATTTCGCATAAATTTGAAGCTAAATCGTTTGTTTAAAATCGTTATTTTGCAAGAATTTGAATCGAAATCGTGTGTTTCGCATGATATTGAAGTTAAATCGTTTGTTTCGTGTGAATTTGAAGCTAATTCGTGTATTTCTCATGAATCTGAAGTTAAATTGTTCATATCGCATGAATTTGAAGCCAAATCGTTTGTTTAAAATCGCTATATCGCACGAATTTGGATCGAAATCGTGTGTTTCGCATGATATTGAAGTTAAATCGTTTGCTTTGTTTGAATTTGAAGCTAATTCGTGTATTTCTCATGAACCTGAAGTTAAATTGTTCATATCGCATGAATTTGAATCCAAATCGTTTGTTTAAAATCGCTATTTCGCACGAATTTGGATCGAAATCGTGTGTTTCGCATGATATTGAAGCTAAATCGTATGTTTCGCGTGAATTTGAAGCTGATTCTTGTATTTCGCATGAATCTGATGCTAAATTGTTCATTTCGCATGAATTTGAAGCTAAATCGTTTGGTTAAAGTCGCTATTTCGCACGAATTTCAATCGAAATCATGTGTTTCGCATGATATTGACGATAAATCGTATGTTTCGCTTGAATTAAAGCTAATCCGTGTAGTTCGCATGAATCTGAAGCTAAATTGTTCATTTCGCATGAATTTGAAGCTAAATCGTTTGTTCAAAATCGCTATTTTGCACGAATTTGAATCGAAATCGTGTGTTTCGCATGATATTGAAGCTAAATCGTATGTTTCGCGTGAATTTAAAGCTAATCCGTGTAGTTCGCATGAATGTGAAGCTAAATTGTTCATTTCGCATAAATTTGAAGCTAAATCGTTTGTTTAAAATCGTTATTTTGCACGAATTTGAATCGAAATCGTGTGTTTCGCATGATATTGAAGTTAAATCGTTTGTTTCGTGTGAATTTGAAGCTAATTCGTGTATTTCGCATGAATCTGAAGTTAAATTGTTCATATCGCATGAATTCGAAGCCAAATCGTTTGTTTAAAATCGCTATTTCGCACGAATTTGGATCGAAATCGTGTGTTTCGCATGATATTGAAGTTAAATCGTTTGTTTCGTTTGAATTTGAAGCTAATTCGTGTATTTCTCATGAATCTGAAGTTAAATTATTCATATCGCATGAATTTGAAGCCAAATCGTTTGTTTAAAATCGCTATTTCGCACGAATTTGGTTCGAAATCGTGTGTTTCGCATGATATTGAAGCTAAATCGTATGTTTCAATGATTTTGAAGCTGATTCGTGTATTTCGCATGAATGTGAAGCTAAATTGTTCATTTCGCATGAATTTGAAGCTAAATCGTTTGTTTAAAATCGCTATTTTGCACGAATTTGATTCGAAATCGTGTGTTCCGCATGATATTGACGATAAATCGTATGTTTCGCTTGAATTAAAGCTAATCCGTGTAGATCGCATGAATCTGAAGCTAAATTGTTCATTTCGCATGAATTTGAAGCTAAATCGTTTGTTTAAAATCGCTATTTTGCACGAATTTCAATCGAAATCGTGTGTTTCGCATGATATTGAAGCTAAATCGTATGTTTCGCGTGAATTTAAAGCTAATCCGTGTAGTTCGCATGAATGTGAAGCTAAATTGTTCATTTCGCATAAATTTGAAGCTAAATCGTTGTTTAAAATCGTTATTTTACACGAATTTGAATCGAAATCGTGTGTTTCGCATGATATTGAAGTTAAATCGTTTGTTTCGTGTGAATTGAAGCTAATTCGTGTATTTCGCATGAATCTGAAGTTAAATTGTTCATATCGCATGAATTCGAAGCCAAATCGTTTGTTTAAAATCGCTATTTCGCACGAATTTGGATCGAAATCGTGTGTTTCGCATGATATTGAAGTTAAATCGTTTGTTTCGTTTGAATTTGAAGCTAATTCGTGTATTTCTCATGAATCTGAAGTTAAATTATTCATAATCGCATGAATTTGAAGCCAAATCGTTTGTTTAAAATCGCTATTTCGCACGAATTTGGATCGAAATCGTGTGTTTCGCATGATATTGAAGTTAAATCGTTTGTTTCGTTTGAATTTGAAGCTAATTCGTGTATTTCTCATGAATCTGAAGTTAAATTATTCATATCGCATGAATTTGAAGCCAAATCGTTTGTTTAAAATCGCTATTTCGCACGAATTTGGATCGAAATCGTGTGTTTCGCATGATATTGAAGCTAAATCGTATGTTTCGCTTGATTTTGAAGCTGATTCGTGTATTTCGCATGAATCTGAAGCTAAATTGTTCATTTCGCATGAATTTGAAGCTAAATCGTTTGGTTAAAGTCGCTATTTTCGCACGAATTTCAATCGAAATCGTGTGTTTCGCATGATATTGACGATAAATCGTATGTTTCGCTTGAATTTAAAGCTAATCCGTGTAGTTCGCACGAATGTGAATTTAAATTTGTTCATATCGCATGAATTTGAAGCTAAATCGTTTGTTTAAAATCGCTATTTCGCACGAATTTGAAGCGAAATCGTGTATATCGCATGATATTGACGATAAATCGTATGTTTCGCGTGAACTTAAAGCTAATCCGTGTAGTTCGCATGAATGTGAAGATAAATTGTTCATTTCGCATGAATTTGAAGCTAAATCGTTTGTTTAAAATCGCTATTTTTGCACGAATTTGATTCGAATCGTGTGTTCCGCATGATATTGACGATAAATCGTATGTTTCGCTTGAATTTAAAGCTAATTCGTGTATTTCTCATGAATCTGAAGTTAAATTGTTCATATCGCATGAATTTGAAGCCAAATCGTTTGTTTAAAATCGCTATTTCGCACGAATTTGGATCGAAATCGTGTGTTTCGCATGATATTGAAGCTAAATCGTATGTTTCGCTTGAATTTGAAGCTGATTCGTGTATTTCGCATGAATCTGAAGCTAAATTGTTCATTTCGCATGAATTTGAAGCTAAATCGTTTGGTTAAAGTCGCTATTTCGCACGAATTTCAATCGAAATCGTGTGTTTCGCATGATATTGACGATAAATCGTATGTTTCGCTTGAATTAAAACTAATCCGTGTAGTTCGCACGAATGTGAATTTAAATTGTTCATATCGCATGAATTTGAAGCTAAATCGTTTGTTTAAAATCGCTATTTCGCACGAATTTGAATCGAAATCGTGTGTTTCGCATGATATTGAAGCTAAATCGTATGTTTCGCGTGAATTTAAAGCTAATCCGTGTAGTTCGCATGAATGTGAAGCTAAATTGTTCATTTCGCATAAATTTGAAGCTAAATCGTTTGTTTAAAATCGTTACTTTGCACGAATTTGAATCGAAATCGTGTGTTTCGCATGATATTGAAGTTAAATCGTTTGTTTCGTGTGAATTTGAAGCTAATTCGTGTATTTCGCATGAATCTGAAGGTAAATTGTTCATATCGCATGAATTCGAAGCCAAATCGTTTGTTTAAAATCGCTATTTCGCACGAATTTGGATCGAAACCGTGTGTTTCGCATGATATTGAAGTTACATCGTTTGTTTCGTTTGAATTTGAAGCTAATTCGTGTATTTCTCATGAATCTGAAGTTAAATTATTCATATCGCATGAATTTGAAGCCAAATCGTTTGTTTAAAAATCGCTATTTTGCACGAATTTGATTCGAAATCGTGTGTTCCGCATGATATTGACGATAAATCGTATGTTTCGCTTGAATTTAAAGCTAATTCGTGTATTCCGCATGAATCTGAAGTTAAATTGTTCATATCGCATGAATTCGAAGCCAAATCGTTTGTTTAAAATCGCTATTTCGCACGAATTTGGATCGAAACCGTGTGTTTCGCATGATATTGAAGTTAAATCGTTTGTTTCGTTTGAATTTGAAGCTAATTCGTGTATTTCTCATGAATCTGAAGTTAAATTATTGATATCGCATGAATTTGAAGCCAAATCGTTTGTTTAAAATCGCTATTTCGCACGAATTTGGATCGAAATCGTGTGTTTCGCATGATATTGAAGCTAAATCGTATGTTTCGCTTGAATTTGAAGCTGATTCGTGTATTTCGCATGAATCTGAAGCTAAATTGTTCATTTCGCATGAATTTGAAGCTAAATCGTTTGGTTAAAGTCGCTATTTCGCACGAATTTCAATCGAAATCGTGTGTTTCGCATGATATTGACGATAAATCGTATGTTTCGCTGAATTTAAAACTAATCCGTGTAGTTCGCACGAATGTGAATTTAAATTGTTCATATCGCATGAATTTGAAGCTAAATCGTTTGTTTAAAATCGCTATTTCGCACGAAATTTGGATCGAAATCGTGTGTTTCGCATGATATTGAAGTTAAATCGTTTGTTTCGTTTGAATTTGAAGCTAATTCGTGTATTTCTCATGAATCTGAAGTTAAATTATTCATATCGCATGAATTTGAAGCCAAATCGTTTGTTTAAAATCGCTATTTCGCACGAATTTGGATCGAAATCGTGTGTTTCGCATGATATTGAAGTTAAATCGTTGTTTCGTTTGAATTTGAAGCTAATTCGTGTATTTCTCATGAATCTGAAGTTAAATTATTCATATCGCATGAATTTGAAGCCAAATCGTTTGTTTAAAATCGCTATTTCGCACGAATTTGGATCGAAATCGTGTGTTTCGCATGATATTGAAGCTAAATCGTATGTTTCGCTTGATTTTGAAGCTGATTCGTGTATTTCGCATGAATCTGAAGCTAAATTGTTCATTTCGCATGAATTTGAAGCTAAATCGTTTGGTTAAAGTCGCTATTTCGCACGAATTTCAATCGAAATCGTGTGTTTCGCATGATATTGACGATAAATCGTATGTTTCGCTTGAATTTAAAGCTAATCCGTGTAGTTCGCACGAATGTGAATTTAAATTGTTCATATCGCATGAATTTGAAGCTAAATCGTTTGTTTAAAATCGCTATTTCGCACGAATTTGAAGCGAAATCGTGTATATCGCATGATATTGACGATAAATCGTATGTTTCGCGTGAACTTAAAGCTAATCCGTGTAGTTCGCATGAATGTGAAGATAAATTGTTCATTTCGCATGAATTGAAGCTAAATCGTTTGTTTAAAATCGCTATTTTGCACGAATTTGATTCGAAATCGTGTGTTCCGCATGATATTGACGATAAATCGTATGTTTCGCTTGAATTTAAAGCTAATTCGTGTATTTCTCATGAATCTGAAGTTAAATTGTTCATATCGCATGAATTTGAAGCCAAATCGTTTGTTTAAAATCGCTATTTCGCACGAATTTGGATCGAAATCGTGTGTTT